>NC_056745.1:1397636246-1397743746 GCF_019279795.1 Protopterus annectens
ATGTTAAGCAGAGATCGCCTCTGAGTAGACGATATGCCACAGAGTATAGCTGGAGTTTTTTTAGATGGTCAGCATAGGGCAACTGCTTTATGCCTGTGGTTCTTTTAGTGAGGTATTTCTGCATTCTTTCCAGCTTCTGCAGATGTCTTGAGGTACATGCCAAAACGGGACATTGTACTCTATAATGGGTCTAATGAGAGAGGAGTATAGTGGGACAATGACCTCCTTTTTTAAGGATAAAAAGTCCTTAGTGATGAGGTGTGCCACATAGGATTTCCTGACTGCTGTAGCTATGTGGTTATCAAAGGAGAGACCACTGTCCACCTGTGTCCCTAAGTCTCTCATCACACTTTCGATGTTTAGTGTACTGCCACCTATGTGGTAATTCATAGGTACATGCTTTTTCCCAAAGGGGATAACTATACATTTCTTGGCATTAAGCTTGAGCCCATGGCTCTGGCACCAAGCATCTGTTTCTGTAAAGCCCTTTTGTAGAATATCCACATCATATGGGGATTCAATAATGGCTCCCAGTTTGCAGTCATCTGTGAAATTTGTTAGCCGGATTCCCTTAGTGTTGGTCTGTACTTCAGAGAATTAGATGCCAAACAAGAGCAGTCCCAGGACTGAACCCTGAGGTACTCCACTTGTCACCTGTCTGGAGCTGGATTTGGAGTTGGCTACTTTTATAGTCTGGGTTCTGTCAGCAAGCCAGTTGGCAACCCATTGAGTGACGTAGGGATTTATGCCCAGCTTAGTAAGTTTATCTATGTCAAGTTTAATTTTTATTTTGGTTTTGTTACGGAGTTCTAAGTAGTTTTGTCTCATAGTAATGGTTTTGTTTTTGGGGAATTGTATCCAAACCTTATCTCGTTCTTTCATTTTAGTTTTAGTTTCTTTAGTTAGCCATGAGGCATATTTTGCTTTTATTCTAATGGTTCTGCAGGGTGAGTGATAGTTTAAGATTTGAAAGAAGGTTGAGTTAAAGTACTGCACAGCTTCATCGAAAAACAGTTACTTTAGGGAATCCAGTTATAAGATTTCAGTGCAGTGATGAATTTATCAGATATAAAGGTATTTTTATTTCTTACAACTCCGAAGATAGTCTGGCTGATATGTTGGGATCTATTTCTAATTAGATAGGTTGGTTGATGGTCAATTAATCAGGTAGGCAACCAGATTTGTAAGCAAGAGAGGGGTCAGATATTATAATCCAATCAAGAATGGACTTGCGGTGGGATGATTTGTCGATTCTAGTGAAGGGTGAGATTAGTTGGGTCAACCCATGTAGGTTAATGTAGGTAGAAGGGTTGTCTCTGGAGCAGTTAAGCCAGCCAATACTAAAGTCACCTAATAGTATGGTTTCTTGTGGGAGAGAGTTTGAAATGCAGTCTAGTAGGTTTTCCATTGTAGTAATATTACCTGGTGGGATATAACTGCCTACAATATTAATAGATAGCAGAAGAAGTAGACCAACACCACGAAAATTATACCAAAACTTTATTTTACATAAATCCACAATATTAATATGTTGTTGGGGTTTAGTTTTAATTTAGCAAAGATTAGTTTTACATTGACTTCAGGGGGATTACCATCATGTAGTTCAATGTTGAGATGGCTTTGGAATAGTATTGCCACCCCCTCCCTTTTTACCACTCTATCTCTATGTATAATATTGTAACCAGGAGCTGCACTCTCATTATTGTGGTGTTCTGGTTTTAGCCATGTTTGTTAGCAAAATGATCTCTGGTTTATATAGGGCTAATAGGGCATGAAGGTCTACATTCAGGTTTAGGAAGAGGAGAGAGGAGGTTTGTCTGTGGTATAGAGGATTTAACTGATCAAAGTTTGGATTGGTTGATGTAGTGGGTTCCTGGATTAGGGTGGATATTACCACTGCATGAAAGTGCTTTAAGTAGGTGTAGGTAGAGTTTATTAAGCTTACAAATTATTTTAGCATGTCTGAGAGGAATGGGATTCTTGTTTATCTAAATGCTGATTGTGTAGGAAAGAGATGGCATGGGAGGAGATTAGGTCGCATGGTGGTATGGGGAAATTTATTATTTTTCTGGATTGCCTATTGCTTCTGTTTGCCATGGGGATGGGGTGTTGTCATTAAGTTGAGTATGGTAGGTAGTGAGCAATAAAAGAATAAGTAGAGCAGAAATTGTGAAGGGATAGATTAGTGTGTTTAGTAGGTGTGTGTTTATTGTGTAGAACATTGTTTGTGGGTTGAAAAACAGTAGGGTGTGTAAGGTGTATTTATTTAATACTAAGATTAGTTTTGTACTGTGGGGGTGTTGCGTGTGTCTCTGTAGGGAGAAACAAGGTGCAGTGTGATAGGATAAATGGATTGTGGGAGGATCTGAGCAGTGATTAGGGTGTGGTCCTTAACTATAAGTGCAATTGTTCTAGGGGTGGGTGGGAATGGGGGTAGGGTAAAGGAGCAGAGTGAGCCCCAGCAGGTTGAGCCTGGTATGGAAGGGCTAGGAGAAAGGGAAAATAATCAGAAAGAGGTAAGTCAGGTAAAATCAATTGCCTGGAAAGTTAGAGAGGAGTAGTCTAGAGAGTACACTGTGGCTGAGAGTGAGGCGAGAAGGGAGTATTGGAAAGGAGGTTTATTTAAGATGCATAGAGAGTATGGGGGGTGAGAGTGTAGCACAGAAATAGACTGAGTTGTTCTCTTATAGCTGCAATTAATGGCTATAACATTAAAGTATGAAGCCATGGGAGTGAGTGCAAGCTAAGAAAAATATAGAGAGGGGTAGCAGAGTGGAAGGCTAGGAGTTATAGTTAAGATATTTGTGTGACAGGAGTGGGTCACCTAGGGAGCTAAGTAATGCATGAGAAACCACTGGTTGAGAGGGGCTCAGATTTATTCTATAGTATCAGCTGGCAAAACACTAAATTATGTACTTAATGTCTACTTTATTAAGTGTCCAGTTACTTGAGACTTCAGTGGGAAGCAGTAGTGGGTTCCCTTTTTGGTAGTCTGATTCTATTTCAGTTTACTTAGTACAGTGGACCAATGACTGGGCAGCTGAGGGGTCTTGCAAGGTGGACTACACTACTTAGAGGAAGAATAGAAGAATAAGAGTAAAGTTAGTTAGGCCTGGAGTTGTGCAGGTGAGGTGTCAGTGAGAAAATGTCGGTGAGGAGGGTGGTAGGGAGTGTGAAGTGGAGGGTAGGCAGTAGGTGAGAAGGAGGTTGCAGAGTGAGACTGGATATATAAAACAATGTGTCAGGAGCAATTATCTGCATGCACTTCAAGTAAGACAAATACATCCATTTACATCATAAGATTTACATCAGAAGGCAATATGCTGGAGATACAGTTTATATGGATTGTTATACAAACAGCCATTTAAAGACAACTCACTGCTTACTTTCATATGACCAACACCCCAGCACACATTACAATTGCCCCTGTACTCATAGAAGCAGGGGTGGGGATAATATGGAGGTCATCTTAGGCAGGTTACCAAGAACCAAAACACTAAATTTTATATGGCGCTTACAGGGATAGGTGTTATTACAACCTTGGAGTGTAAGCCGAATGTATTGTATTAGTGAGGCAATACTGAAAGAGTAAAACTTCAGTACACTCTAGACCCAGTATGTAGTCTAAGCTGATCTAAACAGTAGGGAGACACTTGATTGAATGCCGACCTCTAATAACAATATTAGCATATATTTGCAGTTTAAAATGGTCGACAGTGTTGCAGTAACATCTGTATGTGTTTTAATGGGCCTCAGAGTCCTCTGAAGCTATGAATGCAGGCCCAAACAGATTCTAAAGTTGCAGGAGTGTTTAAATCACTCTCATAAGTCCTTTAGTAGCCCTGTATGTGATTTTGCGAAAAGTTTCACTAACATGTACTATCGCGATTTGTATTTTATTATCTGGACACAGGATCTAGTTCATGATGAGCCCAATACATATAAATAGTGCAGCTGCACTACAAGTAAGTATACTAAAAATAGTATGCTCTAAATAAAGAGGCAGCACTACATTAAGCTAATGCAAAACAGTACACTCAAGACACGCCCAAAAACAGTTAATAATGAGGCTACAGTTAAATTATGAGGCAAGCTTCAATTAAGCATGTCTAAGACAAAGCACTCAAGTAATAAAACAGCACTATATTATACACTTATTTTAAACAAATGCAAAACAGTACACTCTAGACGAGCCCTAATGAGGCAACAGTTAATGAGGCAAACTTCAATTAAGCATGTTTGAGACAATATGCTCAAATAATAAGACAGCGCTAAATTAAACTGCAACATTAAACAAACAAAAAAAGTATGATCTAGACATGCCCAACAGCAGTTAAATAATGAGGCAGCAGTTAAATAATGAGGAGGTACTTCAATTACGCATATTTAAAGACAGTATGCTCAAATAATAGGCATCAGTAAACAGCTACAGCAAATAACTTACTGTAAAGGATCACCATAGCAAAGGATGAACTGTGGAGGCCAATGATACTCGTGCATCACCAGATGAGTCCTAGGTGGTCCATGTCAGACATGATATAAACAGAACTGAAATTATTCTATTGCTAACTACTTCAACTACAATATAGTAAATAACATTTATTATGGTAAAAGGATTGCAATCCATATTCTTTTAGAATAAAAATAATGTATGTTAAGGTCATATGCCACAGAATGGACAACTTAGTTATGAAAGGGTCAAACTATTGACTGGAGGCCTGCCAAAATTTGAGTGGTATACCATCTCACCGGACAGATTTCTTTTTCTTTATTTATTTAACATTTGTTGACTGGGAAAGTCCAACTAGGACAGACCCTATTTTCAGTAGAGGCCCAGGGATAAACATTCCAGACACATGTCTCTGGAACGTGGGAGGAGACTGGAATACCCGGAGGAAACCTAGGCAAATTCAACGAGAACATGCAGACTCCATACAGTAGGCACCCCAGCAGAGAATTGAACCGAAGAACCTCTTTGCTGGGAGGCAACATTAACAATTGCACCTCATAGATTTGATTGTTAAACATCTTGTTGTGTATACAATTAAAAATGCACTACTTTCCAAAACAGCTAGTCTTTTTTTTTTGCATTTAAGTCTTACTGGATATTACATACTTCTTAAAATAGGCAGTAATAAAAAAGATCTCCAGCAATACATGTTTTAATAATAAGAATATATATATATATATATATATATATATATATATATATATATATATATATATATATATATATATATATATATATATATATATATATATATATATATATATATATATAAAATTGCTCATCTATGTGTCTGTACACTAAGGTAGGATTTCTCCAGTTTTCTGCAAATAAATTAAAAAACAGACTTCTCTTAGTTTGCTCCTTACTTCTGTTGGGTTTTCCTTTAAGCAGATCCTACTGGAAGTATTCCTTCAAACTGTCTTTGATGTCCTGTAGAATTCTGAACAGGTTGTTGCTGGCATCCCTTATGAATGATGTCTGATGACTATCTTCTTTGTCTTTGTGTATTTGCCTTGCAATTTGATACAGCTTGTGTCAACTGTTGAGTCACTATCCAGAAGCTTGTAGAGTGCACCTCTAATGTCTTAGCCTTTTTGTTAGCCAGTCGGTGTTACTTCTTGGAATGGATTCCATCTTTTCTATCACTTTTTACTGCCTTGATGTCTTTTAATATGTTCCCAGACTTATGCATTTCATCATCAGCTTTCCTTATGTACAGTATTCCTATACCTTGCTCGGCCACATATCTGTTCCATAGTCTTCACAAATGCTGTTTTGAGATGCTGCCTTTCTTCTTTTCCTCTTCTTCCTGAGGTGCTAGTGCTCCAAGTATTTCATTGAACTCTTTTGTTTTCTCTCCACACAAATTCCAGATCTTCAATTTCTGTTAAACTTAGAGCCTTCTCTAACCTATAGTTCCTGTCCTGTCTGACCCAAAACAAGTGTTCAGGTCCCACATTATCAACACCAATTAATGTTATCGTGACTTATCTGGTAGGCCATGCAACTGCTGCCTGAATGCCCTTTTTTCCTCATATTGCAACCCTGCTGTGGGGCATAGGCTGAGATTATGCTGTCCTGTCTTTACATTAACGTCTGACTGCCATGAGTCTATCCCTCTCTCCTATCTCCCTTCTTCACTTACTTCCTTATTGCTATCAAATTCTCTTCCCCAACTTTCTCTTCAAATATACACAAGCCTGTTTTTCCCTCAGTTCATATTGCAATTCATACTGGTATTAGATTAACTTACCTTTATTTCTCTACAAACTGTCTAAATTTTCTCTAAATATTAAATGATTGTCATATACCTTATAACAATTCTTAATCAACGTTTTTATATTATGTCTAATTTGTTATAATTATTTAAACTGCAGATGTTATTTCATTTTTGAAGATTGTGAAATCATTGTTCTTAAAATATTTTGTAATAATTTGACATTTCTCCCCAGGCCTTCACTGAAAATGGGCTTCTACCCAGTCAGACTTTGCCAGTAATCAAATGTCAATAAATAAATACGTAGTTTTGTCTTTTCTTTCATGTGAGGACTTCAACAGAATATAATTTGTGTCATTTGCAAAGAAAGTGTCACCTAGCTGAGCAAGCCTTATGCTGAAGTACAGAGCATGTCTATGAAGCTCAGCCTGTGTTTGTCCACACTCAGCCAGATCCAAACTGGCTAGTCTGAATTGCCTTGCAGCCTTTGCGTACACATCAGTGTCCTCATTAAAGCGGCTATATTTACATCCCACCTCACCTGGCCTGCTGGGCTGTTGCATGACGTACTTTTGTGTATCTGTACTATATGTGACATTCACACTTAGCATGGTAAAATTGCCTTTTAGACACTTCAGAGGAAAAGACATTATTGGTCCTGCAATGCAAATATTAATCCAGCATCTATTCTACTCAAGGCTGTATTCCAGATTCATGTTGGAAACAGAATGCTGCACATACAGTTTCCTAAAAGCTGTGATAAAGGTCAGGTACATGATGGCAATGCTTAAAACAAGCTGCCTCATCTCAGACAACTGTTATTTATCTGGTATGTTTAATAGTCCTCACTGTAGACTTGTGCTTAGCACACCTAATATGTCATATGACTACAATGTACAAGTACTGAGCTCTATATTATTTTACTAGATTAAAGTTTCTGAAATGGATAACATAATGTAAGATGTTTGTGTCACTGCAACCGTATCTGCAAACTATTTCTCAATTCCGCTGTGGTGACCCCTAACCAGGAAAAGCCGAAAGACAAACAAAAACTGCATGTGTAATGGATCTGGTTACTCCCTTACCCTCTCTCCTTCAGAATTAGCTAGGTAAGAATTCTGGTGGGGTACCAGACAAACACCCCTTCTTAAAAAGGACATTAAATTAATCAGTTAGCTAATATGATTGACTATGGATATGTGTCCCAAAGCACGAACGCCATTCTACCCCAATCAATAAATAAATAAAAACACAAATGACAGGGTAATCATATTCTCAAAACAGTTTAGGTGGGAGATATACCTCTTAGCACAAGTAATCTTAGCAAAGCCTGACATAATGGGGGGACAAAGGCCCAACAAATAGGGTAGACTTTAAATATTGCTCTTATGCACTTAAAAAAGCTGATAGATCAGGATGTGTCTTAGCATGCATTTTCTGAAGGTTATGAAGTCTGAAACTCATGTCATTAATTAGTAACTTCAATCCTCAGATCATCCCAGTGATCTGCCAGAAAACCACAAGTTTTACGTGGAAGTGACCAAAAATATAATGCAAAAATCTGAACATTTAGTGAATCTCTGGGCATTTGAGAGGTATGATGGGAGATGGTTATTGCAAAACTAGGCCAGGAGGCCTAGCATACTTACTATAATGTCCATGCAGCACCTTACTACTGTTAGTGGCTCCTTCTAGAAATATAACCATACGTCAGTAATGAAGCAGCAAAATATTTTGCACTCTTCAAGTAGCACACATCCTAATGAACATATATAAACTGTAACCCCCCTTTAGTATATTTCTAGCACAAGCAGCACGGTTTGATTACCCAGTGTCACATACACAAATATCTTGTGGCACAATTTTAAATAACTGGTTTAACTGCATAACTGATTGTCTTGTGGTTATCTTCCACATTTTCTTTAACAATATACCAATTCTTTACAGATCTTTTCACCAAAAAAACAGAAAAAAAGAGCTTTGCAGTATAATGCTAGTAAAAAATTTAATGAGTTTTCAGTGTGTTTTGTGATTTATCATGGCCTGCATGTTTCATGCAACTGCTAAAAGATAAATATCTTCTCATCAGTTATATCTACATCTAAGGAGGCAGACCTATAACAAGGTCAGTTGGTGCCCCATTTAATAGCCTCATCCCTCTACAGACAACTACAAAAAAAACTTATTTAAGGATTGGAACGAAGTAAAATGCCTTCGGAGCTGAGGACCAAAGATATATTTGAGCTAAGAAAAAAAGATATTCTACAGCAAAATACAAGTTAAGCTTTTAACAAAATGTTAGATTTAATTGCTATCTGTCAAGACACTGGAAATCAATGGACTGGTCACCAAAGGTGCCTATTTTACTGCAACAGCAAAATCTCTGGACAGCTCATAGTTCTCCACTTGTCTCAATGTACTACTCTTGGATAACTAAGTCGAGTGAAACCATTCTGATATGCAAAGGTAGAAAAACTGGCAACAGATGACCTCACAGTATGGACAATTCAATTATAGGCCTTCAGTACGGGTATAGATGGTCAGGATGCTTCCAATGTCTTGACATATACAGTGACATATTGTTAAGTACATAACTTACATACTTAGGTTGGTTCTGTCTGGACACTAGAAACCAATGGACAAAATCCCCAGCAGACCTTAAGAGGTGCTAAGATAAAATAACTACTAAGAAGTGAAACCACCAAATGCTGCTCTAGACCTGAGCAGAGTATCGAGACTGCATCATTTTACAAACATATGTAAAGTAGACCATGTAGTTGCTGCCCCATTTTCATCAAAGGGTTAATTTTGGAAGTCACTGAGGTTGCCTGAGGTCCAACAGTGTGCGCTCTTGATTTGGCAGGCATGGATTTATTACTGAAGTTATAGCAAATAGTGATACAGTCTGATAACTTTGATACTGAAACTTTGGTCCCATTTTGACTTTTTTTCAGTCTAGAAAAGAAGAAAAACACTTTTTATTTTTCATTTATTGGTCAACGTTTCTGAAACTGTTAATCCTCTGAAGATAAAATCTGATTTGTCTGTGTACAACCAAGCAGTGAAGTCTACATTCTCCTTTGTTAGAATATTTTGTGAAAAGCAAAGGTAAGTTTAATGATCGATTAAAATTGACTTGTGTTGCAGCATTAGGCATAACAGGGATTAGTTCCCACAGATGTGAAACACAATCATACATTCAGACAGCTGTACAGATATACATACTGGATCGGTCGAGGCCCGGGTTAACGACCGCCACCAGTGCTGTTGGCCAACAGGGTGCTGGCGGAAATTGGGCTACTGTTAGCCAAAGGAGGAGAAGAGGGTGAAGGCAAGCCTGAAGGCAGGTAAATGCTAGGACTGTGGTAGTGAGGGTCAGAACTTTGAATGCTGGCAGTATGACTGGTATAGGGAGAGAGCTAGCTGATATGATGGGCAGAAGGAAAGTTGGTATATTGTGTGTACAAGAGACCAGATGGAAGGGGAGCAGTGCTAGGTGTATCTGAGGTGGGTTCAAATTGTTTCATCATGGTGTGGCTGGGAAGAGAAATGGCGTAGGGGGTTATCCTGAAGGAACAGTATGCTAAGAGTGTTTTGGAGGTGTAAAGAGTGTCGGAGAGAGTGATGTTTATGAAGCTGGAAATTGATGGTGTAATGATGAATGTTGTTAGTGCATATGCTCCACAAGTTTGGTGTGCGATGGATGAAGTGGTGATGCCTGTACCAAAGGGTGAGAGCGTGGTGATTGGAGCAGATTTCAATGGGCATGTTGGTGAAAGGAACAGAGGAGATGAGAAAGTGATGGGTAGGTATGGTGTTAAGCAAAGGAATGCAGAAGGTCAGATGGCAGTGGATTTTGCGAAAAGGATGGACATGGCTGTGGTGAATACGTATTTTAACAAGAGGGAGGAACATTGGGTGACATACAAGAGTGGAGGAAGATGCACACAGGTAGATTATATCTTATGTAGAAGGGCCATCCTGAAGGAGATTGGAGGTTGTAAAATGGTGGCAGGGGAAAGTGTAGTTAGGCAGCATAGGAAGGTGGTTTGTAGGATGATATTGGTGATCAAGAAGAGGAGGAGGATGAGTGTGAGGGCTGCACCAAGGATCAAATGGTGGAAATTGAAAAAGGTTAATTGTGAGGTGGAGTTCAGGGAAGAGTTAAGACAGGCACTGGGTGGCAGTGCAGAGTTACTGAATAGCTGGGTAACCACAGCAGAGCTAGTAAGGGAGATGGCTAGAAAGGTGTTTGGTGTGACATCTGGAAAGAGAAAGGAGGACAAGGAGACCTGGTGGTAGAGTATACAGAGAAAGAGGTTGGCAAAGAAGAAGTGGGATTGTCAGAGAGATGAAGAAAGTAGACAGGAGTATAAGGAAATGAGGTGCATGGCAAAGAGAGAGGTGGCGAAGGCTGAGGATAAGGCGTATGAAGAGTTGTATGATAGGTTGGACACTAAGGAGGGAGAAGAGGATGTATACTGATTGGCTAGACAGAGGGGCCGAGCTAGTAAAGATGTGCAGCAGGTAAGGGTGATAAAGGATAATGAGGGAAACGTACTCACAAGCGAGGAGAGTGTGTTGAGCAGATGGAAAGCGTACTTTGAGGGGCTGATGAACAAAGAGAATGAGAGGGAGAGAAGGTTGGATGATGTGCAGATAGTGAATCATGAAGTGCAGTGGATTAGCAAGGAGGAAGTAAGGATAGCTATGAAGAGGATGAAGAACGGAAAGGCTGTTGGTCCAGATGACATACCTGTGGAAGCATGGAGGTGTTTAGGTGAAATGGCAGTGGAGTTTTTAACTAGATTGTTTAATGAAATCTTGAAAAGTGAGAGGAAGCCTGAGGAATGGAGAAAAAGTGTTTTGGTATCGATTTTTAAGAATAAGGGTGATGTGCAGTGCTGTAGTAACTACAGAGGGATTAAATTGATCAGTCACAGCATGAAGTTATGGGAAAGAGTAGTGGAAGCTAGGCTAAGAAGGGAGGTGATGATTAGTGATCAGCAGTATGGTTTTATGCCAGGAAAGAGCACTACAGATGAGATGTTTGCTCTGAGTGTGTTGATGGAGAAGTACAGAGAAGGCCAAAAGGAGATGCACTGTGTCTTTGTGGACTTACAGAAAGCATATGACAGGGTGTCTAGAGAGGAGTTGTGGTATTTTATGAGGAAGTCAGGAGTGTCAGAGAAGTATGTAAGAGTGGTACAAGATATGTACGAGGGTAGTGACAGTGGTGAGGTCTGCGATGGGAATGACGGATGCATTTAAGGTGGAGGTGGGATTACATCAAGGATCAGCTCTGAGCCCTTTCTTATTTGCAATGGTGATGGACAGGTTGCCAGACGGGATCAGACAGGAGTCCCCGTGGACAATGATGTTTGCAGATGACATTGTGATCTGTAGTGAGAGTAGGGAAAAGGTGGAGAAGACCCTGGAAAGATGAAGATATGCTCTAGAGAGAAGAGGAATGAAGGTCAGCAGGACTAAGACAGAATATGTGTGTGAATGAGAGGGAGGATAGAGGAATGGTGAGGATGCAGGGAGTAGAGGTAGCAAAGGTGGATGAGGTTTATATACTAAGGATCAACAGTTCAGAGTAATGATGAGTGTAAAAGAGAGCTGAAGAAGAGAGTGCAGGCAGGATGGTGTGGGTGGAGAAGAGTGTCAGGAGTTATTTGTGACAGACGAGTACCAGTAAGAGTGAAAGGGAAGATCTATAAGAGGGCAGTGAGACCAGCTATGTTATATGGGTTGGAGACAGTGGCATTGACAAAAAGGCAGGAGTCAGAGCTGGATGTGGCAGAGTTAAAGATGTTAAGATTTGCATTGGGTGTGACAAGGGTGGACAGGATTAGGAATAAGTATATTAGAGGGTCAGCCCAGGTTGGAAGGTTTGGACACAAAGTCAGAGAGGCAAAATTATGTTGGTTTGGACATGAGTTGAGAAGGGATGCAGAGTATACTGGGAAAAAGATGCTAAGGATGAAGCTGCCAGGTAACAGGAAAAGAGGAAGGCCTAAGATAAGGTTTATGGATGTGGTGAGAGAGGACATGCAGGTGGTTGGTGTGACAGAGCAGGATGAAGATGACAGTAAGAAATGGAAACAGATGATCCGCTGTGGCAACCCCTAACGGGAGCAGCTGAAAGAAAAAGATGTGGAAACACAATCAATGGGAATTTATACAATGATGAACTTTGATGGAGGTGTACCTAGTTCTCTTATGAAGAATTTCTGACAACGTGGTTAGTGTAAGTGAAACTGGGGCCAAAATGGGATCAACACTTTGTTTGTCCATAAGGAAAACTTTGCTCATTTGCATCTGTAAATCCTCCTAGTCAATGTTTTTGAGAGGTTGTAATCAAATCTGTCTTTTATAGAGAGAATGCAGGGTCTGTGACCATCACTGGAATTGGAGAAACTAAGCAGTTAACCAAAGGGATCAAAGAGGTTTTCTTAGGAGTGGCAAAAGTAGGGCAGACCAAATTTGTCATTGCCAGAATGGGGCTATGAAAATTATCTTGGCTTTCTGCAGAAATCTTGGTACGAGTGGTACTGGAAGAAATGCATAAAGCAGCCCTAATGGCCAAATGTGAGTGAATGCATTTCTCACTGGATAGTACTCTTTTTGGATGATAGACAAGAACTTATTGCATTTGTTGCTGGAAGGGGAAGCAAAGAAATCACAGGGCTTCTCCCATTTGTGAAAAAGTTTTAGGGTGCCCATCTATTGAAAGACCATTTGTGTGGTAGAATATATTTGCTCAACCTGTCGACAATCACACTTGATGTTCCTGGCATGGACATTGCTATAAGAAAGTAATGTAAAGAGACAGCCCATTTCCATACCTGCAAAGCTTCTTGGCAAAGGGGAATGAACAGGATCCCCCATGTTTAAGGTATTATGCCACTGTCATTGTTGGAGTGGATGGACTCAGACTCTTGGGGGAGAAGGTCTTGAAAAGCCTGCAATGAAAACAAGACATTTATGTGCAACCAGGCCTCATCTGTGGTCCATGTCCATTATATCATCCTATTCAGGAAATGCTCCACCTAGTGAGGACATGCCCATGGTCAAAGTGGGTCTCTGGATTTGGTTAATCAAAGGGAGTTCCTGAATTTAGTTATTCCAGGACTATCCACAAGAACATTTTTTTTTCTCATGCATTTTTCATTTGGCATCACTGAACCCTCACTGTCCACTGGAGTATTCTCATGTACAGCCTGGTGTAAGGGATTACCTGAATGAAGGCTGCCATAAGTCCTATGGCATTTGTGATGATGACAAAAAGACAGGTGCTGTAGTGTAGAATGGAAGGAGTCTAAAGATGGATTTGGACAACTTGTCAAAGTAGGTAAAAGTTCACAGGTGAGTTTTTGTAAAGACAAATGCAAAGTCCTACACTTCCGCCACAGCAACACGTGTGTGAAATATCAAATGGGAAAGTAGAACTGATGGCAACAGAGCTGGAAATGGACTGGTGATTTGGATAATACCTGGAATGGACCACTTGGAGTAGAATGAGAGAGAACACTGATGGATACAACAGAATACCGTGGTGTATCTTTAAGGGAAATAGTCCTGACTTAAAGAAGTAATGCTCCCACACTAGCAAGCTGTAAGCAGAGCATTCCTGGAGTATCATGGACCACTATGGAGGTCATACAGAGAAATACAGTTTTAGATAAAAGACTGAAACAGTACTAATTTCATGAACTTCAATTATGCCCTGACATAGGAATAATGTTCATTCCTATCAAGGTATGTAATAAAACTAAGCATTTGAAGAAATTAAACCAAGGGAGGAACAACAAAATGCTAGTAGTAAAAAAAAAGAAATCTATCCCAAGGGTGTGTGGGAGAGAAGAAAACACGTTTGTCTAGAAATTAGAAGAGCTGGAGCTGCTCTATGTAGAGCCAAGCAGGAGTTTGGGCATGATATGAATTAACATCATATCATGGAGAAATGAAGGTGTAACCAATGTAACATTTGGAATTCAAAAAATATGAGATTAGGAGATAATACAAGAGACGTGATGCTGGTGTCAGGCAGCTCTCCAGCTCCATCACTATTACTTTTTGACTATACAACAGTGTATAAGAAAGCCAGACAACATGGCATACATACAGGACTCTGAATAAGGCTAAAGGCACCAATATTTTAAATGCATACACAGACATCACAGCCCCCTTTTCAGCAGCAAAAGAATTTTTTTTCTTTTGATGTAGACAGTAAATAAATGCATGCCTTTGCATTTTCTCTAAACATTTCTACATTATAACAAAACATAATAATGCACTTTTCAATTTACAATTTTGACTTTGAGGCAGCATTGTTTTGGTTGCTTGCATTTATAAACACATTAACAAAACATCTTCATATACTATATTGGCACCACACTCTTTGCTTTCAGTTATAAAAGTAAAGGTTCTAAGTGGCTGGAGCAACACAATCCAATGTAAACCAACACTGGAGAGTCAAGAGACCCCAGCCAGGATGAAAAGAGTAAATGCTAAAGGGAGTAGCCTGAAAGCAGATTGTGGTTCAGAAAGGAGAGTGAGCCTCGACTTCCATCCAGAAATTTCAAAGCTTTTGCTTTAAATCCCTTTAAATCTTTGAAATTACTCGCCTTGAATCAGCATTCATTTAAAGAAGTGTTATTTGGATTAGTGCTTTCATCTTATAGACTTCATCAGATCAAGCAAAACTTCTAGTAAGGCATTGCTCTTTTATCCTAATTTCAGTAAATGGGTGTGGGAGGAGCATTTTTTCTGACTTATTTTCATATTAGTCTTTTAATTAGCTAAATAGAGTGGTAAGAAATAGCCAGGGAATTGTTATGGCTAGGCTTGTATAGGCCCTAGGGCTGATAGCCTAGTACCAACCTATGTACCAACCTATGTAAATGAAGTGTCCCAACTGGCTGAGCTTCCTTGGTACTAATTTGCATATGGTTTTCACAATTAGCCTTCGAATTGGCTGTAATTGAAGTTCTCAGATTGTTTGCACTTCCTTACTAATTTGCATAAGGTTTCTAGAATCCTTCAAATTTAGTTGGTTGTTCCTCACCACAACTGGATTCCCAGCACCTTTGCTTTATATTTGTCTATATCTGAATTTGTACTTGGTTTTCAAGTAAATACAAGCAGTAATCCTGTTTTTTTCTGTCTTAATCCACAAGCAATAAATATACAAACATTGTAAAAAGGTTAAGTTTGCTTTCATTACAGAAACTGTTGAAGGATAAAAATGTAATGGGTTAAGGGTCAAGTGGATGGATTCATACCCTTTGATTGCCAACTTGTTTTGATTCAAGTCTCTTGTTTCTTTACAGCCCATTTTTGCAAGCTAAAAGAGTTATCAATTATATTCTAATCTTCTATCAAAAGTTGGACAGAGACCACTTTTCCACTTTTATGGTGCTTCCTGGGGTTAAACACACAAAAAGTACACATAAAAATCATTGGCTGATTAGGACCATGACTAAAACAGAGCCAACTTTTATGGGGATTTGAAAAAAAAAATGAGCCTGTGTTAGACCTATCTTAGCAAAGCAGTAGTTGTTAATTAGCCCTGAAAGTTGAAGTGCTTTCACTCAGATGCTAGATGAGCTTCATCAGATTCTTGTTTACAGCTAAATGTTCCAAGTATTGGGATGATCAAATTCTGTTGAGGATGCATATGATATGAGTTATATTGGCGTGCATTTTCTGAAGGATATGAAGCCTAAACCTCAAATGTCTCATTATTTGAGGACACCGATCCCTTGCGACTTGAAAGAATACTTTTTTTTTTAAAAAGAGAATATTCTACGAAAATCCAGACAGTTCAGAGGTATGACAGTCTGCTGAGATTTACAGGACAGTGTAGAAATACAAAGAAACTCAAGTATGTTTCTAAGTCTTTAGTTTTGCAGAACATACCCAATCTTTCTTATATTTTGCTATGTCCCCTGTAACATATGTCAATGGAAATGTCTGGCTGCCCAATGGTGTATCAGTGAACAGACTTCTACTGGTATATGTTAAATTTGCAATGGGCATGCTGGTTGGGCTGACCAATCAGCATGTGCATTTTTGAATACTAATGAGAAGTCGTTGTATAATAGTACAAAGAAGCTTCTAGAGCTTTCATATCAGGTGAGTACTGCAGGATCATTCCTGACACTCCCTTCTGTAAAACGCTCAACCATTTCATCGCCAATCATTTTGTATCAGCATCTCATGAATACAGTGATTAGCCTTTCAAGAGTATAGTGAAGAAATGTAACTGCTCCAATGAATTGTATAGTCATTTGCAGGTGCTGGTCTTGTAATGGAATTCCAAACTGATCAGAGAAGGTTTTCCATGGCATATGTTTTAGGAGATGAAAAAGGATACACAATCTTTGTGTTTCATCTGGGACTGCTTCCCATTATAAATCGGGTCTATATTAGATAACTGAACTTTCAAAAGTTCGACTGTCATATGGTCGACACCATATGATCGAACTTTTAAAAGTTTGAAAATCTAATAAAAAAATAAAGTACACAAATAACCTATCTGAACGTTTTAAGAAGGGGAGCAAGCCCCCCTGCACCCCCCACTCTTTAAATATACCAACTCTGAGATCGCACTACAGTGCAGAAAACGGAAATCTTCCCATTCCGTGCTGTACAGAAATGTCCATTAAAACATTTGTACTTTCAAAAATTCGATCATATGGTGTCGACCATATGACAGTCGAACTTTTGAAAGTTTGATCATCTAATCTAGACCCTTATAAATCAGATCAATATTGCTACATCGAACCATCAAGTCCATCAAATTCTCCTCATGTGGGGGGGTCTGTGCTCCCCATAACCTACCCCCCAATTATATATACCAACTCTGAGATCTCACTACGGTGGGGAAAGGGCAAATTTCTCAATCCTCACTGTACCGCGATCTCAGTATGAACAGTCCAATGAACGGCATGTTCGATGTAAGTGCACTGAAAATATCGTTCGTTGGACTGATAAAGACCCTATAAATCATAGAAAATGTATGAAAAAACAGAGTTCATTTACTAAATATTAAAAATGCCTGCAACAACTCCAGTATTCAAAAGACTAAATTGATAGATGTGGTATCTCTCTCCTACACAAGCAACACTAAACTGATAATATAATGAAGCTTTACAGAAGGATGGGATGTCTCTCTCTCTAACTTACCTCATATCTGTTAAGGACTTAACTGTTTGCAACTACCCGATACATAAACACTTGCTGGATTCAAAACTTACCATCAGCAGCCTTGGAGCGTATACTGCTTTCTTCCCTGTTTACACTACTGTTGTTCAGAGATGCATGCCTTCGCAAATAATCACTGTTTTTGGCAGGATTGAAGGGAGAAGCTGTGACAGGAGCAAACTTCTGAGAACTAAGTAATTTCCCTTGTGGTTCAGACTCTGATTCTGAGCTGTAAGAGACAGAAAAAGTAGAGGCAAAGCTTTTAGTCAAACAAGTGAGTATACACAGTCGCAGCATTAGTAGGACACGTGTAAATGAAAAGTTTTTGTACAGCATGGTCTGGCAACACACTTCCACTCACAATGATATTTTAAAGTTTTCATATATTCTCCAAGTCATTAAAAGTTTGTGTGTTGCAACTGCAAAAATGTACTCTCTTTCCAGAGGGCCCGATCAAGTCTCACAAGTAATAATGACTGAGTTACTTGTGAACCCACTGAGAATTTATCCTTGAGAATACAATGGAAATTCAAACCTTTAGGTGTATATTGAAATGTGTTTAAGATGGCCAAAGTGCAGTTTATTAAACACTAATATCGGTCTGAGGATTGTCACAACAAGAAATATTGCTGTCTATATATCAGTACAAATGCACCAATCATGTACAATAGACCTCAAAGTCTGTGATTCCATATTTCTATGATAATATAAGTAAATACACTAACAGTTTGTTTGCTACAGTTCCAATAGACAAATATTTATATAGTGCATGCAATGGTCTTTCAAGACATACAATGGTCTTAAAAATCATGTTAAAACAAATGCAATAATTTATCTCCCTCACTCCTCCATTAGATCACATGCACAGTTTAACAATGTACATTACCTGTCCTTCACCAAACTATTTACCTACTGGTCTCACACACATCTGTAATAACTACTCAAAATATCAAGCAATAACCTTCACAAATAAAATAACAATCCTAGAATACAGTACAGTGTTATATGTCTAGCCACCAGTCCTAACAAACAAGTGAAAGAGCATTTTCTGCATTTAGTACAGCTTCTTGGGACCATTCCCCAAATGAGATAATAAAAATGCCCAACTTTAAACATTTTAAGAAGGTACTCATCTCCTACCTAAGCACCATGTTACTGCCTGTAAATGCAAAGATCCCAATGTGAAAAGAACATTATTCCAAACCTAATGCTATAATAATCCTCATCTCTAGCCTATATTCAAGCATATTTTCCTTTCCACTACCATTCATCTATCGGCTCACTCATTATCCATAAATTATCTACAATAATCCACTTTCCTCCTTCTCTCTCCTATCACAGCAGTCCACCTCATGTTTTGTTCTCTGGGATCAGCACCCAATTTCAAGTTTAAATGTTTATAGTTATATCATTAACACCTCTCTGACTCACATCTTTGGAAACTAAGACTTCAATGCATCTTGGGTGGGGTGGAGGTATCCATGGTCTGTAAATGCCAAAATGTGGAAAGGTATAAGATACAATACTCCAGAACATGGTATTATTACAGAGAATGACATGGGTCTCCAGAATGACATCGCAACCTACCATGCAGCTCAGCAGTACCCCACCTTGGGAACCCTACAAGATCTGAAAAGGAGAGCTGAAGAATACAGTACTCATGACCATGATGGGCATTATTTATTTATTGTCATTTGTTAACCGGGTTGGCCCAGCTGAGCTAAAGGCCCATTTTTGGTGGACACCCAAGGAGAAAAGCTCCAGTTACAATTAGTCATTCAAGCCAAAATTTTACATCACAAAAGGCAAAAAAACAAGAAAAAAAAAGAAATATACATCAGGGTGAAATGACTGAATTTAACAATTTTGTACACATTTCAGTGTAAATCTATACATTAAAAGTTATTCTGGATGACAAAGGATTATTTAGAAGAAAGAGGTTGTTGGTTTGTAGTACTCAGGAGAGGAGATAGATGCTGGGCAAAGAGAAATATATGAGAGAAGAAAAGTAGATTTAGGAGGAGGGTAGCTAATATCAAGTTGAAGTCTGACAGGGACAGGACCAGGTGTTTAGAAGACAGTGCTTAAGTTCAGATTTGAAGTGGGACTTATCAGGGATACTTCTTATATTATGTGGGAGGGAGTTCCAGGAGTGGGCTACTGAGTATTTGTATAGTGATTTCCCAATATTTTTTGTGGGTTTGTAGGTGTCCAGAAGATGTTTGTCAGATGTATGAAGATGATGTCTTGGGTTGTACAGTGCTACAAAATAAAAGATGGAGGGGGAGGATGTGGGGCTGTAGATAACAGTGCATGTTATATGCAGTTGTTTGGGGAATTTAGGCCATTGCAAAGACTCGAGGGCAAGGCAGTGATGAGATTTATATGGGTGATTGAGAGAAAACTTAGCTATCTTATTGTAGGCTTGTTTTAGTTTGTTGAGAAGAGATGACTGGATGTTAGTAAGGACAAGAGCAGTATACAGAAGACGGGCTAAGAGGAGAGATGTAGCCAGGAAGGGTTTGGAAGAGGGAGAAAGAAACTTATGATTACAGCACAGGAGGCAAAGTTTTTGGTGGGTTTTCTTTATGCATTGATGTGTATATCAAATTTTAGTTGATCGTCGATGGTGACACCAAGTAATTTAGTATGTGATTCTGGTTTGATGATGGTATTGTTAAGGGAGGTGATGGAGAAAGATGATTTATGTTGTGCTAGAGTTTTAGGAAGGAAAAGTAGAAGTTCAGTTTTCTTAGGATTTAAGATTAGTTGGTCATCAGTGAGCCAGTTTTCAAAGGAAGAGAAAGTGTTTTGAGTAAAAGGGAGGAGTTCAGGCATACTGTGAGCAGTGGTAACAAGGGTGGACTTGTCAGTATATTATAAGAGTGTTGAGAGGTTAGTAGCAGAGTGTAGCAGAGTGTAAGTTGTTAGTGAAGATACTGAACAAGAGGGGACCTAAAATAGAGCCTTGGGGAACACCAGTGTGGACAGGGAGAAATGGGAAGATAAGAGTTTGCCAGTGAATAGATTGTAGTCTATCGGATAAATAGAGAAAAAGGTTAATGAGTGGGCAGAGAGGTGAAGGTCAGGAAGTTTAGTTAACAGTTTGGAGTGGGAGACAGTATCAAAAGCCTTTGAGAGATCAAGGAAGGCAGAAAAGATGTAGATTGTTATCACGGGCTTCAGCTACGGTTTGGGTGAATGAGAGTAGAGCAATAGATGTGCTGTGGTGGGGTCTAAAGCAGTGTTAGGTGGAGGTTAAGAGATTATCAAGCAGGTGTTTAAGTAGCGGAGAATGAACACATTTTTCTAGTACTTTGGAAAGAGGAGATAGTATAGCAATAGGACGATAGTTTGAGGGGTCGGTGGAGTTAGCACCTTTATGGAGAGGGATCGTATAAAAGGATTTCTATAATTCTGGGACAACACACAATGGAATGATTAATAAGAATAGAGACTGGGTAAGCTATAGAGTTGGCAGCATTTTTAAGGAAGTGGGGGTGGTAAGATGTCTACATGGGGGGGCAGGGTTTGAGTTTACTTAGTTGGGATTTGATAAAGGCAGTGGCAACAGGTTGTAAGGAGAAGGTTTAACAGAGCAGCTGTTTCAGTGGCAGTATTGTGGGGAAAGGGGTTGGGGTGGGAGGGGTACTGGGGTAGAGGATTGTGTTAACAGTGGACCAGCATTTCTTGGGTTTGGTATGTGGGCTGCAGTGGCTAGAAGTGAAGAATGATTTATTTTTTATTAGTTTTTTTTTTACACGTTTCTAGGTTCTTTGTAGTATTGGAGTAGGGGATTGTTTTTATTTTTGACCCAGGTTTTAAAGGCAGTGTCCCTCTGGTGCATAATTGTATGCATTTGCTTAGTGAGCCAGGGGGCACAGTTTGATTTTATTCTAATTTTTCTAGATGGGGCCATGGTATTTAATATGTCTAGAAATATTTTGTTGAAAGCAGTTACAGCATCATTCAGTATAGAGTTAAACTTGTCTCGGTCGAAGTGAGTCGGACTGTAACATACTATGTAGAGGTGTTCTTTGGGTGACTGTTGAGAGAACCTTTGGACATAGATAGGGGAATGGTCACTCAGAGTTGGGGAGTGTGCCAGGGTTATGATGGACAGAAGGGGGTGGAAGTTAGGATCCAGTCTATAATAGAGCCAGAGGTAGAAGCTTGTTGGTTCTGGTGGGGTAGGATATGAGTTTGTAGAAGCCATAAAGATTGAGGCTAAGAGAAGGGGAAGAGGAGGATAGTGAAGCCCAATCAATGTTAATGTCTCCAAGTACAATAGTTTTGTAGGCGATGTTTTGGGAGAGGCAAGCAAGAGTTTTCAAGAATAGGACCAAAGTGTCTTTTTTTTTTTTTTTTAACAAGAAACATCTTTATCACTTATATGGCCAATCATACATTTAAATAAATGAAATCAAACCATATTGACAGTTTCAGTTGCAAATATTATACATCACATATAGTCTTCTTTACAGTCATTGTCAAGTGAACATTGCATAGATCATTCACTTCATGCCTTCCCTTAAACCACATTCCTCTTCCTATGCGATTTGCTCCTACCCTTTTCTGAAAAGCCCACTTTCAGTTCTTTTACCTATGTTACTATATTCCACTACTTCTAGTATGGCTGGTTTAGACTTTGATTTTCATTTTCTACCAATTGCTTTTGGCAGCCACCAGAATTAAACTCAACAAGGCCTCACTATGTCTAGTTAATTCCAATTCTGTATCACAGCTCAAAAAATCATTTCTTTAGTTACACCAATTACTCACCCAATATTTTTAAGAGAGCAGTCTGCAGGAGATTTTTAAGTCTGCCACCTCATTACACCCCCAAAAATATGCTCCCAACTATCTTCTTCTTCCCCATTACACTTCCAACATAAGCAATCTACCAAAAGAAGAATTCTTTGGAGTCTGCTTGGGTATATAAAAATATCTATCCAAACACTTGCAAGTAAAAACCCTAAATCTTCTCGACTTTGTTGCATATTTGTGAGCCATGCATATACTTCCCATTATTTCCTTGTGAATTGCTTATACAATCTAATCTACCCAATCCTTTCAAATGTCCTGCGATTGATTCTCATAGTTATCATGGAACATTTTATCAAGTGTCTATTGTAAGAAAGTCCTTCAATATTGCTCAGCTTATAAACAAATGGACTGTGTCTAGATCTCGGAATGTCATTGCCGCCCTTTACTCAGCCAGTCATTGACTATAATGCCCCCTTTGGCATGTATCTGTCCAGACTCATGCAACAACTGGAACGCCCACAGAAATACCTTTCTAAGAGGATACAAGGCCTAAACATCATGTCCTATATGGACCGTCTCAAAGTCCTGTCAGCTTAGTCAGTATCCCTACAGACCGCTAAAAGGAGACCGGTGTCTGTTATACAAGGTATCCACCACCCCATTACTGATGGATTTACTGCACATCAGCCAAACTGCATCAGAAATATTTGGTCTAGGGATCTACACCTCTTCTGCAAAATCAGCAGAATGGTTTGGAGGGACAGGTATATCTCTCACAGAATACTGCTGCTGTGAAACAGCCTCTTATCCACATAAAACAAAGTTCATCCTAGTCCATTTTCAAGTACAACTTAGATCTATGGATGGGAAACAGAACATTTACCATAGGACTGCCCTCTGTACTACTAATGGACAGAAGCAGCTCCTAAATGTTTTATCCCATGTATGGGCCCCCTCAAATTATCTGTGGTATGATCCCTGTTATTCTCATTAGGAGTAATCTAGAATTATTGATCATGGGATAGGTAAGGCCAATCTATAACCAAATGGGATATGTTATTTCAAGCAAAAAACTACTGGCTAGGCTTAAAATGGCTCACAAGGGCCGTTAGCCTAGTACTTAGTTATGACAGTACTGTGATTAGTGTGAAAAATTGAACATTAAATATTTAAACATTAAAGTATTTTCCAGATTGTGTTTTCCTGAGATTTATTTGTAAGACCCATAATTCTTTCAAGTATTTTCACTCCTGTTCAATATGTAACACCATTAATAGACATTAAGACTCCAGCCCTTCTTCTGTGCCTCTCCATATTAAAAAATGTAATCTACAGTCAGTCAGTAGAAGCATACTTGTTCCCTGCATGGTCCCTCCATTATGGCCCCTTGCTCCCAAGTGGCCATCACCAGGTTGGTGTAGCTATTTGCACTACTGGTCTTAAAGGAGGTGTTACATCCTTTTTGAACTTTACCATGGAATATTCATATGAGCAGATATCCTACTGGGACACAAGTGTGTTCAGGCCTTGAACAGCGGAGGTTAGCACCAAACTGCATATGTCATACTTGTTCCCTGCATGGTCCCTCCATTATGGCCCCTTGCTCCCAAGTGGCCATCACCAGGTTGGTGTAGCTATTTGCACTACTGGTCTTAAAGGAGGTGTTACATCCTTTTTGAACTTTACCATGGAATATTCATATGAGCAGATATCCTACTGGGACACAAGTGTGTTCAGGCCTTGAACAGCGGAGGTTAGCACCAAACTGCATATGTAAACTTGTCACAGAAATAATCTACTAGACGGACGTAGCATGCATCCCCCACATGTAGTTGATAATATAGCAAACTGACAAGCTATGAACATTTCTAGATTATGTAAAAAGGATTAGGTTTTTTTTGACAGAAATAGAATTGGAGAATAGATTTTTAAGCAGGTGCTACAGCACACACACAGTTAGGCATATTATTCAGGAGGTCAAGGAAAAAAGAACAGAGAAGGCACATCTCTTTCTCTGATATAACTGAGGGGATGGAAGCTCAAATGCAGAGTAACAATAAGCACAATACAGTGAGATTACCAGTTTATTTTTCAAGTAATGCTAGAATAGCCACTAATATATCTAAGAAATTTTGGCCTATTCTAGCAACTAATACTAGGCATTGTTGGTAATAATCTGAGTTTTACACAAAAATATGAATTCCCCAAAAAGAAGCTCATGTTATTCAGTGGGTAGGACTACTCAGTTAAATACTGAGTTTGAAATGGGGACCAGTCCCTGTAAAAGGTGCAACTTTTGTGAATACATAAATCCAACAGGACAGTTCTATCCAGCAGACTTTGATAGAACATTTATATTTAATGTTGCAGCTATGTGTGACACTACAAATGTGGTGTGTGTGGCTCATTTTATGTGAGCAAAACTGACCAGAGACTACGTGATAGGATAAGGGAACATATATATAATATCAATAACAGAACCTCTACTAATGCCTTAGCTAATCATGTCATTCACAAAGGGGACATGCACACAAATTTTACTTCCTAGTTATAGAAAAAATTAGATTGGATGGGAGACATGGAGATGTTAAAAATAAGACAGAAACAAATGAAACCCGCTGGATTATTAAATTAAGAGCTGATGGTGCCAGTGGTTTGAATGATAAAGTCCCTACCAATCCCATACTGAAAGCTAGACCTCTGCATAGATAACAGTTTTAATAGGATGTTAAACAATGTGTATAGTGGTGGGGTAGCAGTGTAACACGTTTCTTAAAATCTGTTATTTTTATTTTTTATAGGTTGTTTAAATGTAATTTTCATACTGTATAGATACATGTACTGAATAGGTAATGTGGTTATAGCTACATATTATATTATACAGCCTTGAATGCAACTAGTTTTAGTAAATGTATTTAGTACTAGCTGTTTTTACAGTAGCAATGATGGTGTTTCTTTAAATGTGTAACAAGCAATCAGGAAGGTAGTGCACTTGAATGTTGAACACTGTATATAAGGGATGAAAGTTTTTGACTAATAGTATCATCTGAAGAAGAAGTCTTTGTAACTGAAAGTGCTTACATTTGGATTCCATTAAAGATATTTTACTTTTATAACTGTTGGCCATCATTTTATTCTGCTCCATTTTATGCTTTTCGTGTTAGGTGTCCTGTGGAGCAGGCTATTTATTTGGTGCATCCTTGTGCTGTGGCTTTATTCATATTATAAGCAACATAATTGGTAACATTAAAGATGTATTTAACATTTGTTGACCTAGAAAGTCTTAACTAGAACAGAGCCTACTTTCAGCACAAGCACAGGAAGAAACACTCCAGATGCATGTGTTTGGAATGTGGGAGGAAACTGGAGGAAACCCACATGAATGCAGGGAGAACAAGTGGACTCCAGACAGATGGCACCCCAGCCAAAAACTGAAATGGAGAACCTTTTGCTGTGTGGTGACAATGCTAACTGCTGCGCCAATGAAATTCCAAAATGAGCACACTGATTGGTCAGCCCAACCAGCATGCCGATTTTAAACTGAGCATATACTAATGGAAAAAAGTCCGGACACTTGGACGTTTTTATTAATATATGCTATGGAAACTTTTTATTTAAAAAAAGATAAACTTTCAAAAACCAGACTTCAAAAGAATGAGACAGATGGGACAGAAAAAAAGGATAACTAGGTATGTTATGCAAAACAAGAGGAATGCACTTGATTATACTTATATTTTCTCTGTCCCATCCCTCGCATACATTGAAAGATTCCCATTTTCATTTTTTTTTAAATTAAAACAAACAAAAAAAAACAACAGAGATCTTCCTTTCACCATTGCTTCCTTCACACAGCACTGATGTACTGCCCTTAAGCTTTGCCCTGGTGACCAAACTTACCAACCGTGGGTAAATTCAGCATTACCCACACCCAGCCATGGGTTATTGCTATAATAGAGAACTGATGATTAAATAGTTCTTTGATGGGTGACTTTAGAAATACAAGATGTATACATCAAAATACTAGTGGGAAAATAAGACAAAAATATATTTAAACAAATTGCTTTTAAGAAAGATGTCTATTGCATATACCTACATATGGCAAATGTGAATGTACAAGATAACATATACTTTACATAGCAAATCATATAAAATATTTCAAAATAATATGAAAGCTGAAATTTGAAGCTTGGCCATCATGTGAACTTTAAAGCTTTCTGCATGTTGAATGTTATTAGATTCATTAAGACTGCCTGGATATCTCATTTCATAAATCAAAGTTGAAATGTGAGTGTTTTATTTCTGAATCAGTAAATTCATTTTGATAGAAAGTAAAGCAGATACTTCAATATGTTTCAATCCAGGAAAAAAAGAATGGGATTTAAATTGAACATTTTGTAACTACTGGATACAATCAGGACTGTAACTTTGAATCCATAGAAATACGGAGACATTCTGTTTGACTTCAGTAATGTGCATATCTTTATGAAGTAGTTTAATAAGCTTTTTAACAATATTTTGATATTTGACTTGTTCAGCATTACAAAATTTTGAAATACAGACACTTGTACTTTAAAAAATAATTCAGAGCTCTGTTACTCTGTCTTTTGACAAATATGTATGCACATAGAGCTCTCTTTGGTATTATAGTTTAGTATGATAAGATTACCTATGACCTGTAAGTTTACAGAGGTCTATATCTTCAGGTCCCACTCTGTTGTACTTGGTGATCTAGTTATAATGTTGACTGAGTGAATAACTTAGGAATATTAAATGGGTAGTTCATACTATTAAATTAATAGGTATATAGTATACTGCTTCTTATTTAAAGGTCTATGCCTAATAGAAGAGGATATAACTAAAATTAATAGTCTCTTATTTTGACCTGTATATAATATTACATTCATTTGTAAGTCATGGTAGCTTTTGGCTAGTTTTTTAGATTAATTTTAAGGTGTTGCTAGATAGAGCAATAGTTTAGTAGTTTGACTATTCAATAGGCAAACTAGGAACTTTGGGATCCATGGTAGGTTGTGTTTTATTAGTATTATGTACAGCTACAGTTGTAGACTTGTCTTTGTTATTTTTGAATTTTACTAGTTTAGCCTGTAGAAAGGAGTAATTCAAAAGATCTGGAATGTCAAGATAGTGTCAGATGAATACATTAAAGTCTTGTATACAATTAAATTAATATGGTGGATAAATGTATCACATTATTTTTTTAAAGAAATCTTTTTTAAATTCACAGTATGGATAGTTTTAATTTATTATCTAGTAATGTAAATGAACTAAATAAAGGAAACAAAAGGAAATCATTAAGATATCTAAAATTAAATAGAGAAGGCATTATATTCTTGCAAGAGACTCACTTGATAAAGATGTACAATATTTAAATAACTTAGGTTATGAAATGTTATCTGCTTCTGCTTCTTTTAACAAAGCAGAGCTGCTACAGTTTGGAGAAAATCCACTGTAATGCCTAAGGTCATGGATTCTTTAATAATCCTAAAGGAGTGCATACATTTGTAATAATTAAATATAATGGTAAACTCTCCACATTAGCTAATTTTTACTGGATCCCTGGAGTAGGTGCAACAGTGGATAACTATCACTTAAACATACTACACAATCATTGGGATGGTAGTTTAATTTTAGTATGGGATTTTAACTGCAAATCTAGTACAGAAGATACAAGTGAACAGAAGAAGGCTAAAATACTGGCATCAGCTAAAGCACTACATAGATGGATTAGTAATAATTTAGTTGATTCACTAGTAAATGCAGATGATTAGTCATTCTTCACTCATTCTTATGCACGTGGCACAAACTAGAATTGATAGGATGCATGTCTGTACAGATTTACATAATACACTGAATTATTTAAAAACTATTCCTCGTCCTCTATCTGATCATAATACATTAAGTGTTAATATAGCAATGGATACAAGGAAATTTCAGATTTATAGAATCCCAGTATAGATGATGAAATTAAAAGTGTTTAAGAGTTACCTTAAGAGACAAATTGAGGATTTTGTTGTCCATGAATGATAATGGTCAGATTAGTAAAGTCATACTGTGGGGCTCCTTAAAGACAGAATGGGAATATAGGCCAGTAATAAAATGAAAGACTGGGATAAAAAGTTGTGAGAAACACAAGATTAAATACACAAAGCAAGGTATGACCAAAGAAATTAAATACTGAAATAATTAAAACATTGACAAAATATGAAACAGTTTTAATGCATAAAGTGGAGATAGCTATAGAAAAAATAAAATTCATAGTTATGCAAAGATTTAAAAAAAAATCTACATGGATTAGCCAATAAAAGTAAGATGTTGAGCAAAAAAGCACAAATAAATAATATCTGAAATCCTTACATTAATAAGCTTAATTCAGATAGAGAAAATACTTCATATTTTTAAAAAATTCCATGAGGACCCAAAAGATAAAAATAGCCCTGATTAAAAAATTTAAATAATTTAAAGAAATGTTACTTGTAAACTAAATGACCAATAAATATCTCAGATGAATAAGCCCATTACCCTGACAGAAGCCAAAGAAGCACTAAAATATAGTAAAGCTCCAGGGTTAGATGGTTTAAGTATGGAATTATAGTCTTGTTTCCATTAAATATTTTACAATTACTGAGTGACAGTTTCAGGATAATTCAGAGTGACAAAATAATTCCTCCATCATGGAAATTTTCTGTAATGTAACCTACACTTAAGCAAGGAAAGGATGTTATTCTCCTCATATAGACATATTTCATTATTAAATGTAGACTAAAATATTTACTTCCATTTGTCACAAGATTAAGTGATAGAGATAAATTAATAAAGGTCAAACAGTATTTATATTCAATAGCTTAATGAATGATAATAAAAAAGGCAGTAATTCTTAGATTTAGCAAATGGAATATAAAATAAATTAGCCCTATTCTGCCTAGATATCGAGAAAGCTTTTGATTCTGTAGATTGGAACTAACTTGTTTAAAACTTAAAAGCATTTGCATTTCCAGAACAGTTTATTGGAATATTAAAAACACTGTATATAGACTTCAAAGCATATGAAAATTGGATCTTAACATTTCTCAAGGATTCACTTTAAACAAAAGCACAAAACAAGGGTGCCCCTTGTCCCCTTTATTATTTGCATCAGTTATTGAACCCTTAAATAACAGTATATGAATCAATGGAAAAAAATGATGGATTCTCAGTTAGAGACTGAGATCTAAAATACAGTTTTTTGCAGATATTTTACTAACGGTAGGAAATTTAAATTATTCGATCAAAGAAATAGATAAGGAAATTGAAAAGTTTCAAGTAGTTATTGCTGCTGAAATTTAATAGCAATAAAACTGAAATGTTAGTGTTAAATCTGTTACTATATAGTAAGTTTAAAGATAAATATAAATATAGCTTGGAAGGAAAAGAACTGAAATATTTAATAAAAAATCTATCCAGATTTGAGTAAGATAATTTTGAAACAGTAATTGAAGTGTTACTTAATAAAAAATGATTTTTTTCTTACTTTTGAGGATAGGTTAGTGTTTATTAAAATTATTACCCAAGTGTATATATACTCATTCAATAGCTTTAATGCCTGACAAAAATATTTTGAAGAAAATGGAAAAAAATTGGAAAAAAAAACTTCATTCTTATGCTATGCTAAAAAGCTGAGAACTGCTTATAGAAATCATAAGATTATGGGAGTATAGTAGTATCAGCTTCCCGGATGTAGAATCGTATTCTATTGCTGCAAGTTTTAACTCTATTATACCCTGGATAGACTCAACCTACACTAGTTAATGGAAAACTATCCAGGAGTAGATTATACTAAATTCTTAAGTTTATTCAAGATGATAAACTAAAAATATGTAATAATCTGGTTAACAAAATTACCTTAGAAGAAAATTCATTTCAGTCTTTAGACTCTGCATATATGAAATCAATTCTTAAAACAGTTAAATATTTTTAAAACTCCATTAATATTAAAATGGAAATTTGTGTTTTCCTTTTGCACATACCTCTCGATTTATTGAAACTCAGAACAATGTTAAAATGAATTTACAAAAAAGGAATGGTTTAGTATTATGGTCTGATTGCTTTAAAAAAGGAAAAGCTAAGTCTCCACAATATTTAATAAAAGAATGTAAGTTGGAAGAGTCCGATAACCTATTATCCATCAATAAGAAAGTAAATGAATTTGTGGATATGAGTGAAGAGCAACAGAACATCATTCCTCCATTATATGAATGCTGTTATCGAAGGTTGATGGACATACAAAGGAAGCTTGTCCAGGCTATACAAGTTGATTATAAATAATTTTGATGCAAAATTCTAGAAATTTTTAGATAGTGGTGGACTAAGTGACTCAATAGATGGTAAGAATAAAGTTTTTATACTAACATCAGTTTAACTTCAAGTTTATACTGGAAAGTTGTTATGTGGAAATAAGTACATTGAATGTTTGTCACACTACATAAAATCTTAAAGTTTAGTAAAATGACTTCAGTTTGTTGGAGATGTAGTAAAGATGTAAAAACTGATTGGACACGTTGAAATATTAAATGTATATTGAGAAGAGTAAGTGCATTTTTGAAGGAGTTATGTTCTGATAATTGTTATTTAAGCAGATCAGTAATACTAATGAATGTTCCACTTCCTGTATCTGTAAAAGCTAAAGAGCAAAGACTCTTCTGGGTTCTCTTGGCAGTTGCCAGAAAAGTTAATACAAAAAAATTGGAAATCAAACTTAGTTTCTACATTCAAAGAAAGTTTAAATTTAACAAAAATACTGTGTAAAACTGAAAAGTGATCGGAATAAGATCTATAAATCATAGTAAGACCTTTAGTTGTTGGGATAACCTTGAAATGTTGCACTGAAATACAAAGATTCTTAATGTGTTAATTGTATAAAATTACGTTGATGATACACTGTATTCCTCCTATAGTTGTAGATGTGAAGCTGAATTTCATTCTTTCAATGTATATATTGTAAATATGTTAAATTAATAAAAAATAACTTAAGAATGAACCTGTAAAAATCGATATGTACTTTATAACTTTATAAGAATGTATTGGTGCATGGAGACTGTGGTTGGGGTAATTTTGTGTGTTCGGGACCATTAAAAGTGGTTTGTACCTATTCTGGCACTCGGTGCTGGTGTGGTTGGAGTTGTATCATGGCTGTAGTTTTTTCGTAGCCTGTGAGACATGGTTGCTCTTAGTGCATGCGTGGTGGAGCACTTCCTACTGGGATGGGGGTACTGGAGAGGAGAGAAGGTTAGATTGTGGGTTTGTCCCATGGTCAAAGTAGGTTTGGGGAGTGGGGGAACCTACGGACAACCAAGGTCATGGCAATGGGTCATTCAGTTGAGTCTTAGGCTTCAGGTCATTAAAGGAATACATCTTTTAGCTATGGTTCTTCCACAGTCTTTCTGGGCAAGGGGAACAGTGTATGATAAGTATCTCTGCTGCAGTTTATTTTTCCTCTCTCTCTCTAGTTTCAGGTTTTACTGAGTGACTTGCTCAGCTGGGTTGAAAGGTTTGTCTTGTCTATATAAAACTGCAGTTTCTGGACATAGTCGGCAAGTTGGGGGTGGTGCACTTCATTCCTTGTGTAGTGTTTCAGGGTGTGGTTCCGGGGGGCCTTTTGAAATGGTAGTGTAAACTTATATACTGTATGTTATGTTAGTTTCTTTGTCTTTTGGTTCTTTGGTTTTGGTTTGGAGCACAGCTTCTGATGGTTGTGGGGTACTGAGCAGTGTTTGGTTTGGATTTTACACTGAACAGAGAGTTGGTGCTTGCTAGCATGGGTGAGTATGATTTAACCAAGGGTAGACAGGGAAGAAAGAGGAGGTGCCAGTGATTTGTGGTTTGTTTTTCACCACATATGCATGGTGTGATTTTCATGGCCATGAGGGAGGATAAGCATGGCGGGGTTTCACAGCATAAGTGGTAGGAGTGAGGAAGCATACCTCAACTGTCTGGCGTTCACTAAATGGCCAGACTGTTTGAGGGTGTTTGCAGTGGATCGCAGAGACAGGGTGACGATTCCCTTTGGGCTGTCATATTATCAGTATGACTGAGGCTAAGCAGTGTCTGAATAGCCATCAACTTACAGTGGATACATTTTGTCATTTGTTTGTGGTAAGTTAGTCTGGGCTGGTTGCCCATTTCCAGTGGGATCCGGGGAGAGGAGAGATCCAGGTGTATACATGTAGGTGCACAGTATCTCAGTGCAATAAATTTAGGGCAGGCCTTTTGGGGAGATATTTGGGAGGCTGGACTGTGCCAAGGAATGGTTTGGTATGCTTGGGAGCATCGGGCTTGGGAATGTGGTCTGGGAATTCTCCTTGGATTTACTGATGGTATCTGTTTGTTGAATTCTCCAGCTTGTGTGTAGTACAGGTGTTGGGGGCTTTTATTCCCCTCAGAGGAGTGGTCATGCTGTCATTTTGAGGGGTTGGGGAAAGAAGGAACTTTGGTATGCATGGATATGTGTTGCAGGGAGAATGATGTGGTTGTTGTGGTGGTCTTGTTTCAGGTGCCTTGGGGCAGCTGAGTTCTGGGGCATTGTAGACTGGAGACATTGGCTACCTTGAGTGTACATGCCAGTCAGGGTCGCTAAGGGATTTGAGCAACTTTGCAGTCTGGTATGTGGAATTGGAGGTGGATGGACCTGTAGCACCACTGGTGTTTTTGGCTGCAGTAGAGAAGACATTTATTCGAGTACTGCTATCCTACATGTTAATGACTGCATGCTGTTAGCAGGTAGAAAAAAAATTAAATGGCAAAATGTTTCAAATGCACAAGAGGTGCTTCAGCTTTTATCCTCTGAATATGATTTATAGCAAGCTGAATAAAGATCCTGGGGGAGGGAAGGGGGGATGCCTGTTACATACCTTGGTACAGATTTCTGCAGTATGTTCTTTTCATAGGTTCATAGGTTCGGTTCATAGGTTCATACTAGGCTATCTGCCCTAGGGCATTTATAAGCCTAGCCAGAGTGTGTTTGGCTTTCGCCACCCATTTTAAATTAATTTTGCTATGCCCTTTTTCGAGGTTAGTATACTGTGCCTCTGTCTAACAGTGACACAGAAGTGATACCCGGAGTAAACCTACGATCTCCCATCCACTCAAGATTCCTCTTGAAGAGAGTCAATGAGGGACTCTGCCTAACCTGGACTGGGATTTTATTCCAGAGTGAAGGGAGCCTCTGGGTTATGAATCTGTCCCTCCAGCATGTCCTATTTATTTCAGTACTGAGGTTCAAGTCTCTCGAGTGTGTAGCTCGATGGGATTTGGATTTTCTGAGGTGCAGCATGTCCATTAATTCCAGGTTGGACATGGCTTTATACGTCAGGCACAGATCGCCTCTGAGCAGGCGGTATGCCACTGAGTAGAGCTAGAGTTTCTTTAACCGGGCAGCATATGGCATCTGTTTGAGCCCTTTGATCCTCTTGGTGAGGTTCTTTTGGGGTCTTTCCAGTTGCTGCAGGTGTCTGGTAAGGTACATCCCAAAAGGGGCACTGTACTCAATTATGGGCCTGATGAGGGATGAGTAAAGAGGCACGATGACCTCCCCTGATCTAGATGTGAATCCCTTCATGATTAGGTGGGCTATATAAAATGTTCTTCTAACCACTTTGGCCACGTGGTTGTCAAATGACAGATTGCTATCAACTTGGGTCCCCAGGTTCCTAATTACTTCTTCTGTACTTAATGTATTACCACCTATGTGGTAATTTGTGGGCACTTTGTTTTTGCCAAAGGGGATGACTATGCACTTTTTGGCGTTTAGCTTGAGGCCATGGCTCTGGCACCAGTTGTCTGTTTCTATGAGGCCCTTTTGGAGGATGCTTGTGTCAGCTGGAGAGTCGATTATGGCGCCCAGTTTGCAGTCATCTGCAAACTTGGTCAGCCACAATCCTTCCGTGTTGGCCTGTACCTCCGAGAAATATATACCGAACAAGAGAGGTCCCAGGACTGAGCCTTGTGGGATGCCACTTGTAACTGGTTTGGAGTCTGACATGGCTCCAGCAATTCTAACCATGTGGGTTCTGTCCTTGAGCCAGTTTGCAACCCATCTAGTGACATAGGGGGTTATATTTAAGCTGGTGAGCTTATCTATAACTCACGAGTGGGGTATTGTATCGAAGGCTTTTGCGAGGTCCAGGTAGGCTGTGTGGACCACCTTCCCCTCGTCAATGGCCTTGGTGACTGTTTCAAAGAAATCAACCAGGTTTAAGAGGCAGGATCTGCCCTTAAAGCCGAACCGGGTAGGATCCAGTGTCTGTAGGTCCCCAATATCTTTATTTATGAGGTCCATGATGATCCTTTCCATAGCTTTGCAGACCAAGCTAGTCAGGCTTATGGGGCAATAGTTTCCAGGATCCGTTGAGGCACCACCTTTGTGGAGGGGGACCCACTGTTGCTGTACGCCACTCTTTCGGTACATATCTTGTAGTAAGGCTGAGATTGAACAGTAGTTTTATGTTTGGATTTAGCTCTTCTTGGAGTTCATGCAGGACGCAGCCCGGGACACCGTCTGGTCCCATTGATGCTGTGTTTTTTTTGCTTTGGAGAGGGCGGCTCTTACCTGAGCATCTGAGATGTCAGGGGGGCAGCACTCTGCTGGGATAGATATTTGCCCTTTTGCTGGGGAGGGGGGGAGAAGTTTGCGCTGAACCTGTCAGCTAGGATGTTGGCAATGTCTGTGGGTTCGGTGTATTTTTTGTCATTCTGGACTAATTCTGAGCATATCTGGGAATTCCCACCCAGGTTCCTAACATAACTAAAGAAAGCCTTGTGATTATCCTTAGTGTCCTGTGCAATTTTTCTCTCGAAGCTGGCCTTAGACGATTTTATGAGTGCCCGTAGTTTTTTGCTAATACTGATCAGAGATGCCTTCCCTTTTTGGGATTTTGCTCTATCATGTAGTAGCTTCCTCCTTCTATTGTATAGTTTGTTTATGGCTGGGGTCCACCAGACAGGACGTCTGCCTTTGGTGGATGGGGTCTTGGTTTTATTTGGGATTGCATGATCCATGCATTCCTGAAGGTGTTCATAGAATGCGTTTATAAAGGATTCTGCAGTCTGGGCCGTATTTTGCACAGGCCAGGGGCTTTGAAGGATTCCACCTCAGTTTTAAGGAGTGTGAAATTTGCTTTAGAGAAGTTTTTCACTGTGGTTTTTTGGGCAGGGGGTGGGGTCGGGATGTGAATATCCAGTGAGATTAGTTTATGGTCTGATCTTACCAGTGAGGGATACACTTCTGGTCTGGAGCATAGAGTCCCCATGTTGGTGATGATCAAGTCCAGTATGTTTTCCCCTCTTGTGGGAGTGGTAACAAGTTGTTCCATAGCATTTGAGTTTATAAATTCTAGGAACCTTAGGGCTAGGGTGTTGGAGCTAGAGTAATGCTCCCAGTCTGTGTTTGGGTAGTTGAAGTCGCCCAATATAATGGTGTTTGGAGAGACCTTCATATTTTCCAGTGTTCTCAGGAAGGCTGAGTGGGGTTCCTGGGTTTGGGAGGGTGGTCTGTAGCAGGCTATAAACTGGAAGGCAGTTTTACCCACTGTTAGTTGCACATGGATAGTCTCTGATGCTTCATGCTGTGCCTCCAACCTGGAGGTGTGGGTATCTTTGACGAATATTGATAGTCCCCCCTCCATTTGTGGTTCGGTCCAAGTTTTGGGGCCGAAACGCATGGTATGAGGTATAATCTGGTAGTGCTGGGTTGCTCTCGGGAGCCTTGAACCAGGTTTCTGTTACTGCACAGATATCAATGTTCTCCATGCTAAGGAGAGTTTTGAGTGCGTGCATCTTGAGGTTTAGACTTCTGGCGTTGAGTAGCATTACTCAGTTTCTTATCCCTTGTGATACCTATGGAGATGGGTTTGTCTTTTGAGCCTTGCCTAAAAAAGGCAGTATGGGGGTAGCAAGAGCCTTTGCCAATATACGAAAGCCCAGTGGTGACAGGTGCAAGCCGTACCTAGCGAAGCATCGTGGCTTGTAGAGCATGTCATCCCAGGCTGACAGGCATTGGATCCCCTTTGAATGACACCAATACTTAAGCCAGTTGTTGAAATTGATCATCTTGTCTTCATATTGTGGAATCATTCTTGGTGAGGGTAAGATGCTACTCAAGGTCAGGGTGATACCGGCCTGGGCTACATGCTCAGAGAGCTCCTCTATGTCTCTTTTCATGTAGTCCAGGGAGGTACGTCTCAGGTCATTCACACCAGCATGGACGAGTCATATTTGTACTTGCCTTGGAGTGACCTGAGTGCTTGCGTTATGTGGCGGATCCTAACACCCGACAGGCAGCTCACCATGACCTTCTCCTTGTTCAGCCTTGTGAGCGGGACGTCAGTGTGCCTGACGATAGAGTCACCTATTACAAGTGTATCAGGTGTGTTGTTTAGCCTTAAGGGCTGTGGCTGTTCAGCACACTGGCTTTGTGAGCTATGTGTTGCACGTGCTTTGTTTTGGGTTAGCGGTTGCTTGGGTGTCTGCTTTGGAGGTCTCTGCTGCTTAGGCAGATTTTTATTTAGAGCCTCCGAGTATGTTTTTGTGTGTTTATGTGTTTGGTTTGCTGTCGTGGTAGGTCTATGTGAGACTGGAATTGTAGTGAGTGTGGTTTCCTTCTCCTCCTGACTGGTTACGCCAGTACTGAGTTGAGAGAGCTTAGCCTCCAGTTTGGCTATATGGTTGCATCTCTCACATGTGTTGGAATTTGTTGGGATGGGGAGAGGGTTGTCTGTGTACATGAGGCAGTTGTAACATTGCCTCAAGATTCCCAGATTCACCAGCTGGACTGGAGAGGAGATTGACAACTGACCTTTGGACATGCTAGAATAGTATTGGGAATTCCTTTATAATTGAAAAAAGGGCCAATGGGGAACAAGGTACTCAAGGGGAGTTTGTGAGGGTGTAGTGCTTTTAAATTTTTAGTGTTGACTTAGTGAGCAAGTGCCAGGTAACTTAAATGCAATGTGTTACAGGTAACTTAAATGCAAAAATGACAAACAGTAACTTTCAAGTGAAACAAGGAAATAAGTACAGTAAGCAATGCAGATATCACTAGAGATCCACAGAAGTGCTGAAAAGCCGCGTTTTAGGTGAAATTAGTGTTTTGCTGGAAGTGAAGGGATTTGAGGAGATTGCAGGGGTCCTTGGCAGTGCCTTAATGTTGAAACATTCTTGGTTTGTGTGCACAGAGAATTTACTGTTTTTCTTTTCTTTTTCAGATGGGGAAGTGCAGCAGGCATCATACAGTGGCCTGACAGAAGTGGATTTGAAAGGTGATGCATTCTGATGGGATGGATGTTCCTGCTACTGGACTGGTCCACAATGAGGTCGCAAGTAATCATTGTATTAGGTGCTTAAGTGTCTGTGTGGGTTGGGTGTGACAGGAGGGTTGGGGGCACGCATGAGGATGAAGTATGTCAAGGGCTGGGTCAAGCAGGCATGGGATTTTCCACCTTTGGGGTGGAGTCACAATGATATGAGGTTGGCTCACATTTTGGTGGGCATGGTAGAAGGGCTTGAGTTATTTTAGGAGTTAGCAATGGTCTCCACAGGAGTAGGTAATAATGAGTGGGGCTTTAGGACTGTGTGAAAGACAGAAAGAGCAATACAAGGTGTGTGTGTGTGTGTGTGTGTGTGTGTGTGTGTAGGGGTAGGAGATTGTGGGAGGCATGGGGAATTGGTTTTCGTTGTTTAGGGAGACATATGTTGTGGACTGATAGCTTTTATCTTATATATACATCTTTAAGAGTAGGTAGGGTTTGATGGGGTATTGCAGGTATGAGAGTGTTTGGGATACGTAGGAACTAGGTGTTTCTGTGTCTAGGCTGAAGTTATAAGAATTAAGCAGGGGATTGTCTTGGGACACTTAACAGATGTCTAAGGTTTGTTTCATTATTGGATGTGAAGGTGTCACATTGGAAGGAAAGCTTTAAAGAGAAAGCCAAGAGTAAGCAGTGGATTAAGGATGTTGATTTTTTTTTTTTTTTTTTTTTTTGATGGACTGCATTGTTCATAGGGATTTGCACTGGTTTGCTAACATGACAGGATGACTGGGCCATATTTTTGGGGTGGCTTGCTTTGTGACTTGTCACTGACCTTGTTTTTGTTTTAGTGATATTGGGCATTTTAGGGTTCTGGAGGTACAATGGTCTTGTGCGTTTCGCCTGGCTTTGGTTTTAGTGTTTGTACTGCATTTGGTAGGTGATTACCTGGGAATCAGCCTGGTCAGGCCTCTTGGCAGATGGATAGGGAGGTTGACAGGGATTTCCCATTTGTTGACAAATGAGGCATATGTGGTTCGGTTACAAGTTGGTAGCTTGTTGGATGGAAGGAAGGACGATTGAGGGGCAGTTCTTTATTTGGAGTTTTCATGTTAAGTTGGCGTACGAGATTCAGCCGGAGGTGTTTGGGGTTATGGTTCATTTTCATGTGGTGGTCGTGCTGCTAAAATGCCATGATGGTCATTTAAATGTCCTATTGCTTATAATGGATAGTTGGTGGGATGGCAGTATTGCTGTTAAATTGAAATTTTAAGAAATCTCATTTGGTTATTATATTCAATGGGTGCTAAAATGGAACTGCATTTTAGCATGATAGTACGCAATTACCACTACATGGTTTCAACTGGCCTTAGTGTTTGGTTGTTCACTTGGCTGGTAATGACCTAGGAATCATTATGAAGCTTGTTATGGTTTACTTTAGCATTGGAGAGGGATCCTTGGTTTGCTTTCAGCTGTTTAGGCAACAGGTTATTTTGTTATTTATGTGACAGGGTTTGGGGATGAGCGGTCACGGATCCAGTTTTTGTTAGAGAGGATGGGGTACACCGAATGATGTTTGGCTTAATGCCTTTAATGGTGGTTAGGTTATTGGAGGTTTGGTCAGAGTGACGAGAAACAGCCTGGTCAGGCTGGTGGGCAGAGAAGAGGGGCAGGCTTGTTCTTTTCTGATCCTCCTCTGGTGTTGGATGTTTAATTCAATGAGTTGGGAAGGAAAGTGAGCGGTTGGATGCTGCTTGATAAGTAAAATAAGTGAGTGGAGGTAAGCTACTTATTTGGATTGATGAGTAATTCAGTATATGGTAAATGAAGTTAGTGGTGGTACGCTGCTTCACAAGTGAGTGGAGCTATGAATGCTGCTTACTGGGTCAGGATGAGCGGGGTCCTGCTATCCTATTTAACGTTAGATGGATGTTATGCTGAACTTTACCATGTGTTGGTTGTAATTAATAAATATTGGTTAACAAGTTATGGCCTATGGAGGGTTAATAAAGATAGTCAAATGTCATTTAGTGCGATGCGTTTATTAAAGGGGAAAGGGACAAATGGTTTGGTAACAAACCAGTTTGTCCAGGGACATCTTCAAAGGGAGGGTCAGATAAATATAGTAGCAGGTATTAAGAGGGTGGGGGGATAAAAGGGTTAAATGAGGAGGGATGACTGGGAGGAAATAAGGTAAGGGTAGGGAGGGGTTTAAGGGGGTTTAGGCAAGTATAACTGGAGAAGGAATCACATTTTGGTGTGAACTTGCTATCTGCCCTCCCTCCCCTTTTTTGGGCTGGAATAATGTGGTTTGTGGGGTAGGGGGGAGAAGAGGGGCAGGCTTTTCTTCTGTTCCCCCTCTGATGTTGGATGTTTAATTCAGTCAGCTGGGAAGGAAAGGGAGTGGTTGGATGCTGTCTTATAAGTAAAATAAGCGACCGGAGGTAAGCTGCTTATTTGATTGGATGTGTAATTCAATACATGATAAATGAAATGAGTGGTGGTACGCTGCTTCACAAGTAAGAGAGTGGAGGTATCGACGCTGCTTACTGGGTCAGGATGAGCAGGATCATGCTGTCCTAGTTAATTTTACATGGATGTTATGCTCAACTGTACCTTGTGTTGGTTGTAATAAATATTGGTTAACAATTTATGTCTTATGGAAATTTAATAAAGGTAGTCAAACTTTATTCGGTGTGATATGTTTACTGAGGGGGACCGGGACAAAAAGATATACATATGAAGATAAATGTACATATGTATACATCTGTGTGGATGTATTTACATACATCAGGAGCATAGCAAAATATAAGCAAACATTGCAAATTAAAATGTAACTGTTCCCTGAAAATCCTACACTGCTAAACATTAAAATGACGTTAAGTAAGCATTGCAGAAAATTTAAAAAAGTCCTTTCTGTACTATTTTCCAGTCACACACACAAAATACACAGAAAACAAATTAAAACTGAACCCCTCACACCTCTAAATATACTAAGTCCAGAAGTGCAAAACAATTGGGAAATAGAGCAAATTCCCCGACATCACTGAACTATAATCCCAAAACACAATACTTGCATACTTAATCAGCTGTAACATCAGTAATGTCATTTGATGAGTGGTACAATCATGTAAATGCATCACACATATGTGCATCTATATGTACATGTGCCTATGGATATAGATATTATATAACATATGCTGGAGAAGTGTCATAGAAGCATATGCAATATATCTTTCTTCACCTGAATGCATAATATTTTAAATCATATCTCCAATACCATATGCAGAAGCATCATGAGTCAACATAAGTCTTTTTTTTTAAAGATCTTTATTGAATTATCACTTGTGGCATAGGCACATTTACACACACACACACACACGTATATATATATATATATATATATATATATATATATATATATATATATATATATAAATAAATAACCTGTATTTACAAGTTAAAATAAACAAACATTATAGCATTATACTTCACATATATTGCTATATATCATATAACCTAAGCAATATTACATAAATTATTCAATTCCTGCCCCTTTTTTTAAAACAAGAAACATCTTTATTAAACCATCACTTACAACATAAGCAATCATACATTCATATAGCATACCAATAATTTGTTCCTCACATTGAGTGTTTCTTTAGCAGTAAGAAAAAAAGTAGAAGTGTACAGGAAAGTGATAGATCAGGGAGGAAAAGATCTGCCAACTAGGCATAGCGGGAGAGATGAATTAACACTTTTATAGAACAGTAGAAAACATATCAAACAAATGTTTATGCTTTTGGAGGTAATAAGTTAGTTCTACTCAGGATTAAAAACAAAACAAAACAACATTAAGCTCTGTTCATCAAACTGATGAAGCCACTAAATAAGAAGTAAAAGATTAATGAACCCTGTAATAATCCCTTTAAAAGATCTATAGTGATAGTGCAGGGGTGTAAACAGCTCTGAGCAGTAGTGACTCATATAATGCAGCCAGCAAAGAATCCTTCTACAAGTAAAGTAGTATGCTAGTTGGGAAACATTTAAAAAAACCCAGCCAGCATTTCTCTTGGTTGGGAAATTCCAGCCAACCGGTCAAGAAAGTGCATAAATGCCTCCACTTTTTAAGGCGGCTGAAAAAAAGCTAAGCTTCCTCCTCATTCTCTCCACCTTCTATACAGGGGCAATGGAGAGCATCCTGACCTGCAACTTTACAGTGTGCTTTGGAAGCTGCACAGTTACAGAAAAGAAGGCTCTACAAACAGTGCTGAGGGTTGCAGATAAGCTTCCAGTCTTCCATCGATACAACTTAATTCTGTAAGAAGCATCTGAAAGGCCACCAAAATACAGGACGCCATGCATCCTGCTCATGGACTATTTAAGCATCTGGCATCGGGCAGGACTGATCGCAGCATCCCCTACAGGACTACAAGATTTGATAACAGTTTCTATCCTAGAGTGAATACAAAACAGCACAAACCAAGAAATAAAATCTGGAATCAAAGCAATAGGGTAACACGCAATATACCACAGTAGTCACAGGAAAATAAATTTAATGAAGCACTTTTCATCTGTGATATACACAGACTTCCTCAGACAATATATTTCACGAAATATATTGTCTGAGGAAGTCTGTGTATATCACAGACGAAAAGCGCTTCATTAAATTTATTTTCCTGTGACTACTGTGGTATATTGCGTGTTACCCTATTGCTTTGATTCCAGATTTTATTTCTATCCTAGAGTGATTAGACTTCTGAACTCAGGCATTAGTCCCAGGGGTCTGGATACAAGTCAATTTTTATTTGCAACATTTACTTACATATATTCTAAGTGCGATATTTATTATATCCATAGTCAGAATTATTTAACGCACTTAAGTGCAATATTAGACAAATAACTTTGGCATTGTTCAATCTGTAGTGTGTTTTGTATTACTTTAAACAGGGTAGTTAACTCAGGGGAGGGTATTCTTTTTGTATACACGTGTTGGTAAATATCACTGCTCTTTCGTGTATTAAAGTAGTATTATATTTGTTAGTTATGTTTATTCCTCTACTTGTATGTGTTGTTTCACTTTCCTTTGTAACCTCAAGAATTCAGCTGATGCATGAAATGTTGTCATTTAGAACTACACATCTGTAGCCTAAAGTTTACTTTGACTTAAGTTTAGGAATGAGAAAGTGCTTCCTACTTAGGACAGCCACTGCAGCTGGGAAGGAAACGAGAGAAAAAGCAGATTTCAAACACAGAGTTGTTCTTTTCATATAATAGCAGTGACAAAACACCTAGGGGCTCAGAATTAACTTGTCAGGGATCATGTTTTGTAAATGTATAGGACCGTTACATAACAAGCCACATAGGTACAGCGGTAGCATTGTTGCCTCACAGCAAGAGGTTCTCCTGCTTGATTCTTGGCTGGAGTGCCCTCTGTGTGGAATCTGCATGTCCTGCCTGTGGTTGAGTGGCCTCCGAAAGACATGCGTGAATGGGCGTGCCTTCGCTGAAGGTTGGGTGTCGGGCTGGCAACTCAGCACCATAAAAATCTACTGCCAATCATTAGCGGACCGGAGTTCCGCTGTGGCGACCCCTAACCGGGAAAAGCCGAAAAGACAAACATAGGACAGTTACATAAAGGATGCACTAACAATGGGGGAAAGGATTACCAGTGTTTGCAAGAGTAACCTAACATTTAACTCTTCAACCTGCACTACAGCAAAATCACATATTTTGCATGTGCGAGGAAACTCAGTTTAAAACAGTTTGAGAAGCACTCCTGGCTAAACACTTTAAAATCATTTTGCTATGCTTTGCAGAATAAGTTCATTTACAGTAGTCAAAGCATTAACAATGTACCAATGGAAATCATAACAGTATCATGGTAGAAAAATTGAACACCAGTAAATGTTGTAGAAACTGTAACATATCAGGTAGTGATTCTGCTGCAGGTTAGAAAAATGTTCACAACATGACAATCTGCCACTCAGGACCAATTAGTAAGAAAGGGATGGGGTTGTTATAAGCAAAACATTTGACTTAATATTAAGACAGTGTTTCTTCATTAATAAATAGGTCCAAATAATTTGTGAACATGCAAAATAAAGTATAACATTCCTCTTGCTAATATTTGGTTATAATGTTTTACTATCAGGTATCAGTGATATCTTGCATCTCTACTAAATCAGACACCAACTGAAATGTGATAATATAAAATAAAGTAAAATATTTCCCTTTTTAAATTTGTCTAACTTCACATTACTGTATATCACAGAACAGCAGCTGATACACGACTTTGAATATGTTGCTGAATTTTGCATTAAAACATACTGAATATCAACCATCAGTAAAATAAAATGAAATAATTCTGTTGCTAATATTTGTTTTTTTACTTCTATCAGGTATGACAGAATAGTTTTTACAAAATGATCAAGTCCGTATTGCTGTAGATCATTTTCCCATTTTTAATGTACCAAACAACATTTGCAAGCATGCAAACTGAAGTGAAATGTTCCTCTTGATTACATTTTGTCATAACTTCTCTTTCAGGCATCAGAAAATAGTGGCTGCCAGTCAAGACCATGTTACTCTGTTTCTTCCTCATTAAACAGTACACCAATGATATCCACAGTAAAATATGAAATATTCCCTTGCTTATTTGGCTTTTGTTCCCCACTGTCAGGTACCACAGAACAGTACCTGTCAATTGATCAAGGTCATGTTTCTTCATGGAGCTTTACTATTCAACAGTGCACCAAATGATATTTGAAATGATATCTGCAAATATGTAAAATAACGTGAAATAAATATTTCTTCTGTTTGGCTATAATGTCTGACTACTGGGTATCACAAAGTAGTACTGTAGTAGCATAGGTTAATACAGCTTTTAGATGCTAAGTAGACCAGTTCACAACTGAATTAATACATTCTACACATGCTAAGATGTCCCTGTCACATGCATCATAGAACTGCATGGTACAGCCTAGCTTCTAGGCATTGTATTAATTCAGTTGTGTTGACAGTACCTTTTTCCAAGACTGCAATAACTGCACAAGAATGGCCATGCCTTCACTCTACTGTAGTCCAAAGCAAAACTCCAAGTGCTTAGCAAGCCAAAATTTCAGCATTAATAACAAATACTTGTTTATTAATATCTTGTGACTGGTATATCTGATGACTGTGGAGAGCCTATTTTCAATAGGTGGCTGCAAAGAAAAGCTGTTATAATAACATAACATATCACACAAGACATTTTAAAAGAGATGATAAAAGTACAATAAACACGGCCAAGATTACTACAAATTGTCAGGGAACAGATTGTTGAAAATAGATTACAACATCTAACAGACATGCAGTCAGAATAATAATGAAGAGATGTATTTTATACATATATATATATATATATATATAGATATAGATATATATATATATATATATATATATATATATATATATATATATATATATATATATATATAGCATTGCAGGTCGCATTCACCACTTTTACAAAACAGGAAATTAAGCCAGCTAGTACAGGGCAAGATGAACAATGACTGCCGTTTGGTTCCAAGGCTCATATACTAGAATACATCTGTTCCTTTTAAAGGGAAGGTCAACACATATATTACAGTGTTATAAATAAAGGGCAGTAAAACAGCCACAGATACAGAAGGCTCCACTATATTTTGCCAAGGTTATACTCCCTTAAGAATACTGGTTGAAACTTCATTTCAGTGAAACACCTAGGAAATAAAAATCAGGAAGAATGCAACCCTGCACCCCTTCCCCATTACTTATAGGGTCATAGCTTTGCACTAAGCTTATGGCTGGAGTCATTAAGAAGCTTAGCTACACTACCCTTTTAATAATGATAAAGACAGATTAGATCCCTGTACAATGAAATTAATTTGCATTAATACTAGACATGAATTTAAAGTTACTCATTTAATAAACTGAGGTTAACTATGAAGGTTTTCAGGAAGGTACTCTGTGGTGCTCAGAGGAAGCCAGTTTTAAAAGTGAGGATGTAATGATTAAAAAAAATACTATAATCCTAGATAGTGTTGTTGATTTTACAATGGCAGTTTAATTCTTTGGAATATTCTAAATGAGAAGACCAATAAAGCTGAGGGTCTTTCAAGTAAAACATTAAAGTCTTCCCTGAAGAATTTGCATTAGACAGAGCAGAACTGTAGGAATTTTATCGTTGTAGCCATTTAAGTGACTTAAACCAGTGATTTTTCAGTTAGGAAGTGTTGGGGTCTTTCAGTTTGTATAAGGTCCTTTGATAGGTACATTACAAAAGAAACACTATTTAATAATGGGTCTTACAAGAGAGGGTACAAACGAACATTTATATCCTTTGATCTAGAGGAGATACCCCACAAGATAAGCTGTGCAATGAGGTAGGACATTGTAATCACAACCAAGGCATGGCGGTCAAAAGGAAGCTGGAGGTCTATGTACATACCCAGGTCTTTATTAAAGAAGTCTATTTTAAGGGGTCCACCAGTTTAGTGATAAGAGAAGGGAATGGGGGCTTAATGAGGATTATTATGTTACGCTTCTTAGCATTTACTTTGAATAGCAGCTAATGCATCTGGTGCTACTCTGATCCAGACCTTGCTGGATATATGGATATCATGAAGGGATTTATCAACAGCACCTAATTTGTAGTCGTCTACAAACTTCTATAGCCAAAGATCTTGGATGCTAGATAAGTACAAAAAAACAGGAGAAGACACAAGACTGAGACCTGTGGAATATAACTAGCAACATATCCTTTGCTAGAGGAGCTACTCTTTACTTTGATAATGTGAGGGTTAACAGTGAGTCTTAGAGTTTGTCTGTGTCTACATTGGGTGGTGTAAAAAATCTTGACAAGGTCAGGTTACTGGAGTCTGTTGTGTGGCCAGCCTTGTGAAGAGATAGCTGTTGAAGCTTCAGTTGCACAGTCTGTAGACAGACTCACTAGATTTAGGAGAGGTTAGGCCTAGACTATGTGCTGTTTAATGTGTACAGGGAGAAAAATTATAAAACTGTTTGTGTCCATGGAAGTATTTTTTTTTTTAGTTTGAGGGACCTGATATGACTTGGTTTTGGGTGATAGGTGAGATGGTTGGGCAAAATGAATGGGTGATGGGATATGTAAAAGATGTGATGCTGGAGCTAAATTAGTCAAACTATGCTTTCTTTGATAGAGTGGGATGTAGCCAAGGCCTTGTGGTTATCTTTGCCATTGGTTGCTACTCTAACATCAAAGCTGGCCTCACACTTTCTAATAGTTAGCTTAAGAGTATTGCTTAATGCTTTTGGTCACTTTTATAGCAAAGAAAAACAATGCTTTTACAGAATTGTGAGCTTTTTTCTTTTTCCTAGACCATTAATTTATATGGTGAGTTCCACCAACCTGAGTTACCTTAAAATCTATCTCAAGTTTTGTGGCAGATGGGAACAGCCTCTTCAGTAATCTGTTCAAGAACAGAAACTGAGTATGCTGTGGCAAGGGTGGCATCATGAGCTGGTGGAATGGATATTTGGTGGAACATCAAACTGTATTTTACCAAGCATATCAATAAGTAGCAACAAACGTGATTTAGAATAATCTCGAAATACTACATTTTTTACTGGTGTGGAGGTGTGCAGTAAGGATAAAAGTAACAACTAGATGGTCTGATTAACTGACAGATCGTGATGTGGGGTGGCACAGGAAAGAAAGAAAGCAGTTAAAGACAAGGTAAATGAGATTAACAGTTGTGGTGAGACGGGGATTTACACTAGGGAGTATGTATAGATGGATAGCTAGGGAGTGGCTAAGAGGGCAGTCACCCAATGCACAAGGTACTAGGCAGCACAACTGGCAGATGCCAACTGGCCAGTATTGCAGTAATGACCATAATTTCCACACCAGCATTTCTTAATGACAGTATGGAAATAATTGCCACTACTGCTTTTGCAACTGAAACTGGAGCGCTTTAGTGCTTTGTCTGGTATAAGTTGTAGCAAGCTAATAAAGCAATGTAGTAACTGATTTGCTATAGTTGTAAAAGCAGAAAAAGTAGAAAGAGCTTACTAGATTAACGGATGACACAGGGTATCAGAATAGTTATCTAAAGCTCTGAGCATCTATTCACATAATCAAAAAACCTCTGGAAGCATTTACTGTGGGTTTCAAACACTTCCCAGTTGACAGCTAGGTAATATAAGACTTTCATAAGGGTTTTTGGTTTAAAGGGCAGCTTTTTTTTAGTTGACTACACAATTAGTATATTCTAAAGGGACATGTAAGGGGGACTTGTAGTTTACAATCATGTGGTAGGAAGATTTGTTGAAATTATACACTCAAGCAGTTCTAGTCTTTTATAATGTAAGAACTGATGCCAGGCAGTTATGTTCTAATAAATACGCATCTTCCCCCACAGTTCCCAGTGGCCTTGGATACATAGTAGGTACAGTACCCTGGTATGGAGGGAGTGCTGTTGTGTTTGGAAGCCAAGTCTGAGTAACTACACAATGTCTTCACAGGTGAGGAAGGCCTGAAGCTTAAACATTCTGTTTAATTTCCTAGAATTAATCATAGGAACCATTATATTGTTGCCGTCAGAATTTGTTAGGTGAGAATGCTCATACTTAACCTCCTAACATTTTGCAGAGCAGTTCAATCCCCTAGCAGTGATGAGAGAAAATATATATTACAACCATGGAGAAGACAAACAAGCTGAACCACTGCTGAGATGGAAACAGAAACCACAATGGCACTGGATTTCTATGGGGAAGAGCAACTGGGAGTTGAACATTGGGAATTAAAGTCAAGTTGAAACTTCATCCACTTTTTGCTTGACAAATAGTAGCATTGCCCTAATAATACATTAAGTGAAATAGAAGTGAGAAAAAATACACGGGTCAGAAAGTAAAAATAAGGTACTACCAACATGGCAGAGAGTGCGTCATATAAAAAATGTAGCCCTCTCCCCAAGTTACCCATAAAAGCATAATGGTTCTCTTCTTTGAAATAATACTTCAATGTTATTGAGTCTCAGAGTGTTTCAGTGGAGGGACTTACTTCAGCAAGGACATTAGTGCTCCAAGGTAAGAATGCTAACTACTTCATTCACAGAAAAGGCACATGTTCTAGAAACGTTAAAGGGTAGTCAGTTTTGTAAACCAGAGTCTGCTCAGTGCACACGTTCCTGATTCTTGCAATGTGAACTATGCAAAATTGCATGCAATACATATGAAAGGATAACACATTTCTAAGTAAGTTGACTGAATATCACACTGATCAGTTTAACACCTCCCAGGAATCCCTGTTAATTCACTGAATGCCACTGACACCATTCTTTACATAAACATACCAAAAGACAAAGTATTGAAATAAATTGTAAATATACAGGCACTTCAGTAATGTGCACAGAAACACAATACAATATTTCCTGTGAGGGCAAAGTACTAGTTTCACTATAAAAGTCCAGTAGTGTCTAAATGGAGTCACAAGTGAACGAAGACAATAGTTTGTAGCTTCATCTAAATTAAAAATATACACTAACCACATAGTAACACAACCAGAGGTAAGAAAAAAATTTAAATGTAATCATTACCAGTGTTGTAATGGAAACAAAGCCAGCAATGGCATTTTATAACAAAAGCCACTTGACAAGCTGCAAATTATCCAGTTGTGATAGACAAATTTTAGCACTGTTCACTGGTTAGCAACTTAGCATACCTCTCAACCTCTTAGCACAAGAAATCTGGACAAAGCCAAAACTCAAGTGGGGACAAAGGCCCAAATATGGGGACAATTTTAAAATATTGCTCTTATAAACTTAGCAAGTTGGCAGTATAACAGCTTTTGCATTAGCATACATTCTCTATGGTTTGAAGTCAAACTCAAACTTCTATCATTTAGTGTCTTTAATCCTCAGTGATTTTCCAGAAAACCTCACATTTTATGAGGAACAGATAAAACTGAGGCAAAAATCTGGACAGCTGATAGGTATGCGTCATATAACTGATGGAACTAAAAGCCCCATACATTCCAAATGTATTGGTTTCTTTCCTCTGAATCCTCAAATTATAATAAACTATTACATATAGCAACCAGGCAAAAACACCTTTTAAACAGCATTCCCTACAGATTCTCAGTAAAAAAATACATTATGTATATTGATTTAGGAGTCAGCATAAAGAAGCCACACACTGCAAGTGTGAAATACTTGAGCAATAGCCCACGGCTTGGTGTGGGTAATGGTGGATTTACCCATGGTTGGTGTGGTTTGGTCATGAGGGTGAAGCAGAGTTACCAAATAAAGCAAACCGTGGGTAAATCCAGCAATGCTCACACCCAGGTGTTGGTTATTGCTATTATACAATGACATTATTTAAGGAAAAAAACTTACTTTTCTCAAACAATGTCTTTGTATAATGCCTCTGTGCTGCCCTTCTGCATTTTGTAGGTATCCTGGGGCTTTTTTTGATGTACTGCGCATGTGTATGGGACTTGTGTTCTCATGCTTATACAGTACACATCTGTGCTGTGCAAAGGTAGCAACAGAGAAAGGTAGATATCCGTTGCTTTTTATTTATTCATTTTTTATTTATTTTGAAGAAAAGAAGAAAACCGGGAGACTTTTACGTTTGGGAGTGCCGGGACAGAAATTAAAAGGATAATCAAGTAAGTTTGTCATTTTGCAGAACGTACCTGATTATCCTCTTATTTTTGTCTGCACTGTCTCCCTTGTTCATTTCAGGTCTTCAGTTTTCTTTTTTGGTTAAAAGAAAAGAAAAAGTAAAAAAAAATATGAGATATACTAATGGGAAAAAGTCTGGGCAACCGGACTTTTTCCTGTTGGTATATTCTCAGATTTACAATGGGCACACTGACTAATGCAGATGTAATGAGACAGTACTGGCTATGCAGCCTTAAAAATGTGCAACAGAGGCATTCCGATCTAGTACAGAGTTCCCCTGGTGTTTACAATAATATAATTCAAATGTCTGCAAAGAACAAGCCGTGGTCTAGCAAATTTCTTGGGTATTTCTATTTCCTAACCTTCTCTAAATACAAATGATATTCTTAGGGTTTATTCTAAGTAGCGGTGCTGATTTTCCTTTTATAGGCTCATAGGTGTGTTCTAGGGTAATGGCCCTGGAGCCTTTACAAGCCTAGCCCACAGATTACCCTGGCATCGTGCCACCCGACCTTAGTTCCCAGTGCTTGTCGAGTAGAGCCACTGGAGTGATCCCAAGGGTGAAGTTTTTATTTCCCATCCACTCATCAAGATTTCTCTTGAAGAGGACCAGTGAGGTGCTCTGTTTGACATGTATGGGAAGTCTATTCCATAGCATGGATAGTCTCTGGGTTATGAACCTGTCCCTCCAGCTTGTTCTGTTGATTGTGCTAATGAGGTTGAGGTCTCTGGAGCATGTGGTGTGGAAGGATTGGGATTTTTTAGATGTAGCATTCCTAACAGAGCTAGGTCAGACATGGCTTTGCAAGTCAAGCAGAGATCGCCTCTAAGTAGGTGATATGAGACAGAGAATAGATGGAGTGTTTTTAGTCTGTCCATATAGGACAAGTGTTTAAAGCCTAGAATCCTCTTTGTGAGGTACTTTTGCGGCCTCTCCAGTTGTTGCAGGTGTCTAGTGAGATACATGCCAAATGGAGCATTGTACTCTGGCCTAATAAGGGAGGAGTAGAGGGAGACAATGACCTCTTTCTTCCTGGATGCAAAACCCTTAATAATGAGACATGCCACATAGGACTTTCTGACCACAGTGGCATGGCAATGTAGTGGTCAAAAGAGAGGTTCCTGTCAACCTGTGTTCCCAGATCTCTTATAATGTCTTCTGTGTTCAGTGGACTACCATCAATGTGGTGATTCATGGGAATCAAGTTTTTCCCAAAGGGGATGACATTTTTTCTGCATTGAGCTTAAGGCCATGGTTCTGTCACCAGTCATTGGTCTCAGCGAAGCCTTTCTGTAGGATGTCAACATCACTTGGGGAGTTAATAGCTCCCAGCTTGCAATAGTCTGCAAACTTTGTCAGCCAGAGTCCCTTCGTGTTGGCCTGGATTTGAGAAGTATATACCAAACAGGAGAGGACCCAGGACCGAACCCTGTGTGACTCCACTAGTGACTGGTCGGCAGTGTGACTTGGGAGTCAGCTACTTTCACACTGTGGGTTCTGTGAGCCAGTTTGCAAACTGCCTAGTAATATAGGGGTTGATGCCTAGCTTAGTGAGTTTTTCTAGGATTCCTGAGTGGGGAATGGTATCAAAGGCTTTGGCCAGATCAAGGTAGGCTGTATGAACCACCTTGCCATCATCCACAGCTCTGGTGACCGACTAAAGAAGTCGATCAGGTTGAGCAGGCACGATCTACCCTTCACAAAACCAAACTGTGTGGGATCCAGAGTTTGGAGATTCCCCATATCCTTGTTTATATGGCCCACGATGATGCATTCCACAGTTTTGCATATCAGATTCATCAAGCTAATGGGGCAATAGTTCCCAGGATCTGTAGTCACTCTTCCTTTATGGAGAGGTATGACTGTAGCAATGCGCCATTCGGTAGGGACAAAGCCTGAGGTGAGGCTGTGATTAAACGGGGCGCACAGGTGCAGTGCCAGTTCACTCTGTAGTTCATGTAGAACACAACCAGGGATATTGTCAGGTCCCATAGAAGCTGTATTCTTGGCCTTGGACAGTGCTGTTTTAACCTGTGCAGCAGTAATACTGGGTGCATGGCAATATACTGGTATTGCGATTGGTCCTTTGGTGGGGGAGAGAGGAGTAAAGTTGGCAATGAATCTGTTGGCCAGTATATTGGCAATATCTGTTGGCTTGGTATAGGAGGTACCATTGTGCAGTAGCTCAGAGCAAATCTGAGTATTGCTGTGGAGATTCTTTACATAACTATAGAAGGCCTTGTGGTTGTCTTTACTATCTGCTGCAATTCTGTTTTCATAGCTACCTTTAGAGGATTTGATGAGGGATCTCAACTTTTTGAGGCTGATGAGGAAGTTTTTCCAGTCTTGGGACTTCACCTTATTCTGCATCAGTTTCCTCCTTCTGTTGTAGAGTTTGTTTATAGCAGGGGACCACCAGATTGACTCCCTTTTTTTGGAGGAGAGTGTCTTGGTTCTATTGGATATGGTGAGATCCATGCATTTGTGCAAGTGTTCTTACAGTGCATTGGTGTATGATTCAGTAGTCATGCAACTATTCTCCTTATGCATGGGCACAGTGAAGTTAACCACCTCTGTTTTTAGGAGCCCAAAGTTATCTTTGGAGAAGTTTTTCATGGTGGTTACCTTTGCGTGGTGGGTGGGAGGGATGTGGATTTCCAAGGTGATTAGTTTGTGGTCGGATCTGAGTTGATTAATGGTGTAGAGCAATGGTCGCTCATGTTAGTAATGACCAGGTCAAGGATGTCGCTAACTCTAGTGGAGGTAAGAACGAGCTGGTCCAGGGCATTGGAATTAATTCCAGGAAAAGTTGGGGAAGTGTATTTGTAGTTTTCCCAGTTAATGGAAATTAAATTCAAAACATAACCTTAGTCTTGGCTGAATTAAGCAGCAGAATCTTTAAAGATGGACATTTTTCCAGCAAATCAATGTTATTACATAGCAAAAAACAGATGCATTACTGAATAAATAGTTAATAGCAAACTAGCATCCTCTGCATACTACTACAGAGTAACACATCTAAAGGGGTACCATAGCTACTAACAAACAATGTCAACAGAGTGTTACCCAGCTTTAGTCATGCACTATGTGATCTGCTGCAGCCCACCACCATACAAAATGAAGAACTTCGATGTCTCACTCACAATACCACTTAGATAAAAACAAGATTAAAATGACAAATTCAGCTAGGATGGAGTGCTTTGTGTAGTCACATCTACAGAACACCTAGTAAAAGCTTTAGAGTGTGCACAGTTCAAGCATGGAGCAGGAAAGAATGTCAGCTTCTGCAGTCAGACTTTGTCATTGCAGCGTAAAAACTACAAACGTTTTGTCTATTAATAATTTTACTAGTCACATCATTGTCAAAGGAAGTGCTTTCAATAAAATTAAAATGGCTGCTATATTGGCCAGGGTCTACTAAACATATGATCCACATAACTAAATTGGGAGGCAGAAGAGATATGGAGATTAGTACCAAGCAGCTCTCAGTTGCCCTTCTACAATCTCTTAAGAGTATTGAGCCTGTTGTTTTCATGTAGTGATGATTTTCAGCTACAACATTCTCTTTTTTGAGCAACTTCCTTCCAATTTTATAACTTAACTTCTTGGGTCTTCAATGCACTGTTCCTTTTGTTTAAAGGCTGCTTTAAATTTGGGACTGACCACCCATAGCACATACAGGGCATTCTGATGACACACATTCAGTCAGAAAAAAATCCTAAATGTCGTTGACAAGATGAGATTTTGAAAAATGGTCTACCTCACAATAGTGGTTGAAAAGATACAGCAGTGAGATGTGTGATCCTTAGACATGAATATCATTGGGAGTGATTCAGTGAAAGGGTTCCTCTAGTAGTATTAGAACTAAAGGCTGCACTGTGTGTATGTCTGACTTAATGCTGACATCAGTGACAGTCCAGGGGCAACAGAAGAAGCTCAAATAAAAGATGGCCAATATACTATGTATATGGACATTTGCACAGTATCAGGAAAACACCTAATATTCTTGAGAAATGACAGGTAACCTTCCAAGAAATCTTAAAATAAGAGACGAGCTTAGCAGACATGTCCATTCAATCAGGAAGACTAAGCTGTTCTTTGGAACATTCAAGTCAATATACTGATATACTGACTTAGACATTACTATTAGATTCCTGGTCCCACTAGGGTAAATGTAGCAAAGATATAGTTTCCCCTGGCTTTTACTGGCTGCACTGAACAGACACAGATATTCAGTACAGATTCATGGTACTGCATAGACTCCCAAATATTGTTTTTCGTTCATGCAGGTAGAGAGATTAGATCCAGGATGTGGGTTTGAAACTGGTCTGAGCTCCTGCAAGTTGGTCTCACACAAAAAATATTACTCAGGTTAAAGATCTTGTACTTTGTTGCACAAATTCCTTATGTTAACACGTCACAAACTCAAACGTATCTATAATTTATCTTATGAGACATATACCTTACCCAAAACTCTTATTACTGCAGAAAGACCTCCTAGTGAATAAACATTTGTGATCTACATCACTAGATTCAATGCCTGCAAACTTCATATTCATGACTTACTCTGTAACCATTATCATTTTGACTAATCCTGGCTCGGTTTATTCCCTCACTGATTGCTAATATTCTCACCTTTCTTCTCCCAATAGAATACACAAGCATGTAAGTGGAATTCAAAGTACTATAATGGCTTAATACAATAAAAGTATCAACCCATTCTTATTTTCCCTATTTTCTAAGGAATATGATTTGTTCTAGGCTGTACTGACAGAGGCAAAAAAGACTTGTTTAAAGTAACAAGAAAAGAAAGTGGAACCCTGGCTAGAACTAGGATTGTTTAGGTGCTTCAAACTGTTGGCCACTAGATGGTGCCAAATAGTTTGCTTTGGTATGTTCAGACAGCACACTGCCGTGGCAGTAGTAGTACTTTGGTCTCCAGTGCATGGAAGAGTCATGAGAATAAACATCTGAGGGAAGAGATCTAAGTCAGGCACTGACTAACTGCATCAGGCAGAAGAAACAAATAGCACAGTAACTTAATCATACACACTAGAAAGCACAGATTACTCACAGGAACAAAGACATGCAAAGAATATACAGATTTCATCTACACATTACCCAAAAGATGAGACCAACAAACAGCAGTAGTAACTCACATGTCATCATATAATCCTAAAATAAAGCCAGCTGTGAATATTTGACTTAGGAGTATCTAATCTCTCTCTATTATAAATATATATATATATATATATATATATATATATATATATATATATATATATATATGTGTATGTATGGGTCTACTTCATTTCACCTAACTTCCAATTCACTGACTTTCATTTCATTGACCCCATTTCACTGAAATTTAATTTCACTGACACTTCATTTCACTGACAGTTCATTTGACTGACAAGTATTATTAGCAAGAAAATGGAATATGCCCCCTTCCCCACTGTAGTGCGACCCTGGAGTTAGAATATATAGTTGGGGGTGTGTGGGGCACAGCCCCCCACATCGGGGGTGTGTGGGGGGCGCAGCCCCCCACTTCATTTCATATGATATTGTTAAGTTTTGATATAATATTGCTTAGTAAAAGAAAAGTAAGTGGGGGGCTGAGCCCCCCACACCCTCCCAACTATATATTCTAACTCCAGGGTCGCACTACAGTGGGGAAGGGGGCATATTCCATTTTCTTGCTAATAACACTTGTCAGTCAAATGAACTGTCAGTGAAATGAAGTGTCAGTGAAATGAAATTTCAGTCATTTGGTCTCAGTCAAATGGGAGTCAGTGAATTGGAAGTTAGGTGAAATGAAGTAGACCCATATATATCTATATATATATATATATATATATATATATATATATATATATATATATATATATAGGTACAGTTTTATTTTGAAATACTGAAATCCCGAATTTCAGTATTTCAAAATGACATACCCGAATCACAGAATCACAAAAACACAGAATCACGAAATTCAAAATCCTGAAGCTTGGAGATGTTGAATTTCGCGCTTCTAGTGTTGCGGTGTGTGAATGGATGGGTGGAAGTTTAGGTATGTATGTATGTATGTGCACTCGTTAGGGGCTTTAGTGCGTGTCAGTGTGTTGTGACTGATCTGTGTGTGTGAGGGACTGTGGAATGTGCAAGTGTGAGTTTCCTTTGTCTGTCTGTTTTTGTTAGTATATTTAAATAGGGGGGTGGGGTGCAGGGGAGCTTATCTGTAGTGTAGGATTATCGGTTTGATTTTCAGAACAGCATTACAGAAACTGGAAAAGATGCATGCGACCATCCCACATTTTGATAGTAAACCATATATATAGTCATACGTGCACACACGCACACACACGCACACACGCAAACAGAAGCATTACAAGTGTTCCACTTAGCAATAGTAATACCTGAAAAGAATGGCTATCTCATGAATAGAGTTTCAAGAGCAAAGAAAACTGTATTCTGGATCTGGCAGTATAGAAATAAAGCCAAATTAAATTAAAAGTAAATTAAAAATCTAATTCACCATTTAATGAATGGGAAAGATGGGTATTCAATGTTACAAGGGAGATGGTACAACAGTACCACTACTTGGATAAAAAAATTCAAGACAGATTTAAAAAAGGTGTACAACAGCCTTGATACTAAGATTATTATTGTACTTTATTGGGAAAGAGTACACAAGGGTGCCATCCCATGAACATTGCTAATTTTACTTTAAGGTGCTGTGATCATGTGTAGCCACCATTTGTTGTCCCAATTGGCTCACTTTTAACAAATTTCCCTTCTAGTTACAATGCAGAGTTCAATATATTACTTTACTCCCTTTTTTCAGTTTAGGAGAGACACTTGTGTACTTTTACAGAGGATAAAACAATTTTGAGTCATAGGACGAGGTAGGCAAATTCCTGTTAAGAGTTCTTATAATAACACTTTCATGAAGAATTCAGACACTGGTGCGGCTTCTGAACTATCTGCAACCATCTCACCTCTGGCATTCAATTACATGTCTTTGATCCTTCAGACTCAGTGAGGTAATATAGTTTACTGTGAAGTGTATAGCTCATTTTCACTATGTAAACTTTAATAATATTGTCCCTTGTCTCTGTATTCGGAGATTGAGTTCTGTCAGGCACGGGCTCCTAGCTGTCAAAATGTTTACTACAAGTGATATCCTTATCTGTTCCTTCAGCATGAAGTTAAGCATGATCATTACATCTGATATTTATTTGGGACTTCCTGCAGTCATACCCAGAAAGTACCCTGAATCAGACTCCTTAAATGGCTTGTCCATTGCATGATTACTGTGCTGACATTTGTGTATATACACACCATTCTACTGTAGTGCTAAAGTTTGAACGATTAAATCTTGTTCTTGAATGCCTCAAAGAATAACCTGGGAACACTATGATGTGTCACGTTTGTTAACATGTGGAGAACTGTGGATGTTTTATGCATGCTGACATCTTGGAAAATCATACTTGGCTTTGTTACTGGCAGTGTGCAATTAGTTTCTGTTGTTGCACTACTCAGGGAAAAGGTATTTCTATTTTATTAAACTTTTCCCTTCTTTCTGAATTTGTAAAATCTTAGGAGTCAGCATATTTAAAGATCAGGGATGTGAAAAAATATGGACTTGATACTATGGGTCAATGTGTGTTGCATTTTTTATGGTGGCATTGTGGTGAGGTTTAGATATTTTTGCTATGATGTTTTGCATTGCAGCTTAGAAATGCAATATTTCATTTTATATCTGAATAATTCTGTGGGAGACTGAACCATTACACGGGTCTAATAGCATGAAGTAGAAAAAATAATTAAACTGTCTTTCTCATCTGTCTTCTGATTCAACAGTTTCTTCTCCCTTTCATCCTTAAAATTTGCACAAAACTTTAATTTAATAAAGATGTCTCTTGTTAAAAAACGTTCTTCTAAGCTGCAGGTAGCAGAGTGCCCTTGTTCATTAGTGGAATGAGTAATTAAGTTTTCTTTAATAAAATATAATTTTTCCTATGTGAATCAACTACCATTATCTGTAGCGATTATGTTATAGTAACTCATGCAGAAAATATTTTTTTGTCCACATTTAATAAAAATAAGGTGTGCAGCATACAATTCCTCCAGAACTACTTTCTTGCATTATGTTGGTATTATAACTCTAGGCATTGCATCTCTTTGCTGAAATTTCATCCCTTTTCTAATATACTTTTAAGCTCTCATTGTTACTTTTAAGCCTACCTTTAACAGGTGTTACACTTCTCTAGCAGTTCTACGGAACCTGTTTCACCTTTCAGTGGAATTTTGTGTAAATGATCTTCTGTAAAAGGGGTAGTTTCCGGAATCATTCTGAAGCAATTAACTGCTTTGCATAGTCTGTCAGATGTTCTATATTCAGTCCGTTAAACACAGACAATATTACAACCCATCTCTGGATATGGGCCGCAGCAATAGTTTACAGTTTTTAGTCAGCTTAAACCTTTTACCTCAAAGGCACTGAAGGAATCCATTTACTCCAAAAATCAAATCTTTCAGTCCCCTCTAAATATGTGAGCATCTTTCTTTGCTGGAAAGAGGGTTATAAATCTGTAAGCATTAGGTCTTTGTTCACACAAGAGTGTGTGTGTGTGTGTGTCTTTTGGCTTTTCCCGGTTAGGGGTCGCCACAGCGGATAGTCCTGTTAAATCAAAGTACCAAAAGTTATCACATAGTTGTGCATGCAGCAAGACTTGATCATAATGTAGTAGCACTTTATTATACATTCACAGTTCTTTATACTTTTTAAAGGTACTCTGTTCTTGGCATTTCCATTCCCAAGGACTCCATTCTTTTTGCAAGCAGCCCAAGGGTGACAAGTGCTTGTGCTGTACTTAAATACAAACTTCCTATCTAATCCACTAAGCTGAGAAATGCCAGTAAATCTTTTGCATGAATGGGGGGTAGCACATCACAAACAGCTTATCTTTTCAGCTAAATGATGAATGCCTACCTGTGACTTGCTAAATTCTTATTTAAACTTTTTCCGCCACAGATCACATTTTTATAACCTGCACAATCCTTTCTTCATGTTACTTATGAGCTCATTTGTTTTTCCCAGTGACTAACAAATCATCTAAGGACACTATCACATTTACATTTTTTTAATTTTTAAAATGTATTAAATGTACTGAAAAGTAAAAACATAAATCCAGTGTTTAACAAATGTTTCACTGACACACATTCAAATCTTTTAACAGATTATCCATATTTTTTCTAAAAACAGAAGGTGCACAATTCATGTGGAAGATGAGGGCTGGTATTCATAGTCATCAACACAAATGCATTATGAATTCAGGGGTGAGTGCAGACAGACATAGCTATCGGCCCAGTAGACTGACTAGTCTGATATGCAAAGCTATGGAATGCATCATCGTGGACCTAATAAACAAGGATATAGGGAATCTCCAAACTCTGGATCCCACACAGTTTGGTTTTGTGAAGAGTAGATCATGCCTGCTCAACCTGGTCGACTTCTTTGAGTCAGTCACCAGAGGTGTGGATGAAGGCAAGGTGGTTTATACAGCCTACCTTGATCTGGTCAAGGCCTTTGATACCATTCCCCACTCAGGAATCATAGAAAAACTCTAAGCTAGGCATCAACCCATATATCACTAGGTGGGTCACAAACTGGCTCACAGATAGAACCCACAGTGTGAAAGTAGCTGACTCCAAGTCAGACTGCTGACCAGTCATGAGTGGAGACCCACAGAGTTCGCAACTGGGTCCTCTCCTGTTTGGTATCTACTTCTCTGAAGTCCAGGCCAACACGAAGGGACTCTGGCTGACAAAGTTCAGACAATTGCAAGTTGGGAGCTATTAAATTCCCAAGTGATGTTGACATCCTACAGAAAGGCCTCACTGAGACCAATGACTGGTGTCAGAACCATGGCCTTAAGCTCAGTGCCAATAAATGTGTAGTCATCCCCTTTGGGGGAAAACCCAGTTCCCATGAATTACCACATTGATGGTAGTCCACTGAATACAGATGATGTTATAAGAGATCTGGGAACACAGGTTGACAGCAGCCTCTCTTTTGACCACCACATTGCCACTGCAGTCAGAAAGTCCTATGTGGCACATCTAATTACTAAGGGTTTTGCGTCCAGGAAGAAAGAGGTCATTGTCTCCCTCTATTCTTCCCTCATTAAGCCAATTGAGTACAATGCCCCATTTGGCATGTACCTCACTAGACACCTGCAACAACTGGAGAGGCTGCAAAAGTACCTCACAAAGAGGATCCTAGGCCTTAAACACTTGTCCTATATGGACAGACAAAAAACTCCAACTATTCTCCGTTTCATATTGCCTACTTAGAGGCGATCTCTGCTTGACTTACAAAGCCATGTCTAACCCAGCTCTGTTAGAAATGCACCATCTAAAGAAATCCCAATCGCTCCGCACCACATGCTCCAGTGACCTCAACCTCATTACCACAATCAATAGAACTTGCTGGGGGACAGGTTCATAACCCAGAGACTGCCCAAACTATGGAATAAACTTCTCATACATGTTTAACGAGCACCTCACTGGCCCTCTTCAAGAGAAATCTTGATGAGTGGATAGGAAATAGAAAATTCACCCCGGGGATCACTCCAGTGGCTCTACTCGACAGGTACTGGGAACTAAGGTCGGGTGGCACAATGCCAGGGTAATCCTATGGGCTAGGCTTGTAAAGGCTCCAGAGCCATTAGCCTAGTACACACCTATGAACATATGAACAATTCATAGAAGCCATTTATGTCAATTTGTGATGTCTTTGGATGTAGTTATGCAAATGAGCAGATAATCAGAAAGTAATAAGAAGGGACGGAAATGTGTGTGCTAATTAAGACTTACTATTATTATTATTATTATTATTATTATTAAGATTACTCATGATACTGAAGGAGTTCCTGTGTGTAACCTCTGCACATATGGATCGGTATATTTCCCAGTGTCACCTCAGGCCCAAGCTCAGACTATGCATGCTTATTAGTGGGGATCATTTCCCCTGGGTTACTCAGTGCGATAGATTGCACCCTTATTGCAATTAGGATGATTCCTGGTCCATGGGGTGAGCAGTACTGCAAAAGGAAGTTCTTCCATTCCACCAATTGCCAGGTAATGTGTGATGCATAGGGGTGCAGCACCGCCATCTCTGCTCAGCATCCTGGCAGTTCACAATTCCCATACCTGGCACATTAGTTCATTGTACAACTTCTTCCTGCATGGTAGCATTCCCAGTGGTCATCTGTACGTTAAAAATGTTTTTAAGTAATTAGTTTTTCATGTTAAACATAATTGTCATATTTAATCTGTATTTTCTTATTTTGTCACCCCTCCTCTCTCTCATTTTTTAAGGGGATGCTGGATACCCAATGGAGCAGCCATGGCTCATGACTCTGGTGAGAAATCAATCTGGATCTGCAGAACAGAAACAGAACACATCCCTGTCCCAGGCCTGTATGGAGATGGAGAGGGTATTTGGTCTCCTGAATAGCTGTTTCAGTTGCCTGGATGAGGCTGGGGGTGCTCTTCAGTATGATCCAGCTTCTGCATGAAGGACGTTCACTACCTGTTGTATTCTGCATAATATGGCCATGCCCCATGCTGGTGAAGTGACCCATACTGTCACTGCAGCCCCATGCTGGTGAAGTGACCCATACTGTCACTGCAGCCCCATGCTGGTGAAGTGACCCATACTGTCACTGCAGCCCCATGCTGGTGAAGTGACCCATACTGTCACTGCAGCCCCATGCTGGTGAAGTGACCCATACTGTCACTGCAGCTCCATACTGGTGAAGTGACCCATACTGTCACTGCAGCCCCATGCTGGTGAAGTGACCCATACTGTCACTGCAGCCCCATGCTGGTGAAGTGACCCATACTGTCACTGCAGCTCCTGGCTCAAGTCCCCATTTTACTTATGACTAATTGGCAGCAGTAGTAAAGTACACCATTCGGTGGGCAAATGCCTATCTTGGGGCTGCACAGGTTAATAGGTAGCATCTAGTACAGAACTATGGACCAAGACATTCAGATTAGTGCTACATTTTTGTTTTTAAACAGAGTAATAACTGATGTACGTGGTGGGTTCCCATTCAGAAGCCTGAAACATCATAAGCCTGAAAATCAAAATCCTGAAACCAAAAGCCTGAAAATTCAGAATCCTGAAAACTCAAAATCCTGAAAGCCCAAAATCCTGAAAGCCAAAATCCTGAAAGCCCAAAATCCTGAAAGCCCAAAATCCTGAAAACACAAATTAGACATACTGATGTCATTGTGGCTTTGCTATTGTTAGCCCTGTGGTGTTAGGTCATGCATTGGGGTCAGGTAAGTGTGCAGTTGGTTTTATGTTAGGGTTAGGGGCGGTTTAAGTGAGTTAGGGCGCAGGTTAGGCATGTATGCAATAGTGACAAATATTGGGGTTAGTGGCGGTTTAAGTGAGTTAGGGTTAGGGCGCGGGTCAGGTGAGTGTGCGATAGTGACGGACCTTAGGGTTACGGTTAGGGTCAGGGTCAGTTGGTAGATATTAGTGTCTTTATAGTGACATATTAGCATTATTTGTGTTTTCAGGATTTTGAGTTTCAGGATTTTGGGCTTTCAGGATTTTGGGCTTTCAGGATTTTGAGTTTTCAGGATTCTGAGTTTTCAGGCTTTTGGTTTCAGGATTTTGATTTTCAGGCTTATGATGTTTCAGACTTCTGAATGGGAACCACGTGGTGATACCTGTGGATTATGTTGTGTGATGCATAGTCAACTGTCTGTTTATCTGACATTCTTCCTCATCTTAAAATACTTTTTTATTACTGTTTGCCTGAGTGGTCACAGATTCTTGTTCAGTGATGCTGAAAGGTAGCAAATCAATAAACATGTTAACATTAGCAGGTGGCATATTTAAAAACTTTAATTTATTTAGTATGCAATAGAAAGTGGTAATGGCAGCAGTGAAAAATACAGGTTTCATTTGCAATTTATTTGTAAATAATTGCACTGTACCTCAGATCTGTCATTCAAAATGATGAATTCATAAACTTTCTTCATTTGCTCAGTGATGAGGGTATAATGGCAAGTGCATGTAGAATGATGATTATTTGTGTGTCATTTCTGTATGATGTAGTGGACCTCAAAAAGTTTTGCTCATTGCTATTGTGATTTCTTATGCAGCTGTAAGCGATGAAACAGTAACGCATGTATCACTGTTTTGTGCCCCACTAAGTTATGTACATAACAGAAGTACAAAGACTTACCCTCCTCCCCACAATACAATTGCATTTAAAATTTACATGATTGCAGTTTCAGAATATAGGGGAAGTAATGGGTGGAAAATGGATAACTTCACATATATGCCTATGCCCCCACCCCCAACTAAACCTTATTTCCAGTACACAGATATTTAACAATGAATGTTAAGTCACAGTAGCTCTGGATCAAACGAGTCATAAATATCTTCTATTAACAGGCTTGGTGATTTAACTGATCTGGAGGATGGGCTACTATGAAAACTCTAAGGTCATTTAGTTTGATGGTGTGATCTAGAGGAGGAGGAAGGTGATCCTCCTTGTCAGTGACCTGACACTGCTGTACGACTACACCTTGGAATGTGAGATTCTCCTAAGTGTAAATGACCAGTGACATTGCCTATGAAAAATGTGATTGCTCACTGAGTGCTGACATTACTGTCTTAAGAGCCATATTAGCATCATGTGATCTCCTCCCAGTGGTCTGGACAGTGCCCCATTCCCCTTCTCATAAAACTGAGTCCAGCTTCACTGTTGCCTGGTGTGCCACCATGCTAAGCATCAGTGATCTTATAGCATTATCCTTGCTCTGTTAATTCAAAGTAGTATTGGAAATATTCACACATACCATGTAGGACTGTTGTGCAGCCAATGCTTTACGTGTTTCCTGAGGCAGTTCAGAATAATTTATGTGCTTGGCACCCCTTTGCAAAATTGTCACTGTGGGCAATGTGGCCTTAGACTGCCTGCCTTCATCCAACTGTTCTGTATGTGGAGATACCAGTGTAAACATGCACGTTTGTTACTGCTGTACAATTCTGAGTGGAATGACAGCCTGTGCTTGATTATCACAGTGTTACTTTTTCTTTGTGCCGGTCCCAAGGCCGGATACATGGGGAGGGTTGCATCAGGAAGGGCATCTGGTGTAAAATTTTGCCAAATCATATATGTGGACAACAGTACAGATATACATACCAGATCGTTTGAGGCCCGGGTTAACAGCGACTGCCATCAGTACTGTTGGCCAACGGGGTGCTAGTGGAAATTGGGCTACTGTTGGCTGAAGAAGAGAGGGCAAGGCATGCCTGAAAGCAGGTAAAGGGTAGGACTGTGGTAGTGAGGTTCGGAACTTTGAATGTTGGCAGTATGAGTGGTATAGGGAGAGAGCTAGCTGATATGATGGACAGAAGGAAGTTTGGTATATTGTGTGTGCAAGAGACCAGATGGAAGGGGAGCAAGGCTAGGTGCATCGGAGGCGGGTTCAAATTGTTTTATCATGGTGTGGATGGGAGAAGAAATGGCGTAGGGGTTATCCTGAAGGAACAGTATGCTAAGAGTGTTTTGGAGATGAGAAGAGTGTCAGAGAGAGTGATGTTTATGAAGCTGGAAATTGATGGTGTAATGATGAATGTTGTTAGTGCATCTGCTCCACAAGTTGGGTGTGCGATGGAAGAGAAAGAACAATTCTGGAGTGAGTTGGATGAAGTGGTGATGATGACTGTACCCAAGAGTGACAGAGTGGTGATTGGAGCAGATTTCAATTGTCATTTTGGTGAAGGGAACAGAGGGGATGAGGAAGTGATGGGCGGTTATGGTGTTAAGCAAAGGAATGCAGAAGGTCAGACAGTAGTAGATTTTGTGAAAAGTATGGACATGGCTGTGGTGAATACGTATTTTAACAAGAGGGAGGAGCATAGGGTGACATACTAGAGTGGAGGGAGATGCACACAGGTGGATTATATCCTATGTAGAAGGGCCAGTCTGAAGGAGATCAGAGACTGTAAAGTGGTGGCAGGGGAAAGTGTAGTTAGGCAGCATAGGATGGTGGTTTGTAGGATTACATTGGTGATCAAGAAGAGGAGGAGGAGTGTGAGGGCAGCACCAAGGATCAAATGGTGGAAACTGAAAAAGGGTATTTGTGAGGTGGAGTTCAGGGAAAGAGTTAAGACAGGCACTGGGTGGCAGTGAAGAGTTACCAAATAGCTGGGTAACTACAGCAGAGCTAGTAAGGGAGATGGCTAGAAAGGTGCTTGGTGTGACATCTGGAAAGAGGAAGGAGGACAAGGAGACCTGGTGGTGGAATTACAGGAAAGTATACAGAGAAAGAGGTTGGCAAAGAAGAAGTGGGATTGCCAGAGAGATGAATAAAGTAGACGGAAGTATAAGGAGATGAGGTGCATGGCAAAGAGCGATGTGGCGAAGGCTAAGGATAAGGCGTATGAAGAGTTGTATGAAAGATCGGACACTAAGGAGGGAGAAAAGGACCTGTACCAATTGGCTAGACAGAGGGACTGAGCTAGGAAATATGTGCAGCAGGTAAGGGTGATAAAGGATAATGAGGGAAATGTACTCACAAGCGAGGAGGGTGTGTTGAGCAGATGGAAAGAGTACTTTGAGGGGCTGATGAATGAAGAGAATGAGAGAGAGAGAGAGAATGTTGGATGATGTGCGGATAGTGAATCATGAAGTGCAGTGGATTAGCAAGAAGGAAGTAAGGATAGCTATGAAGAGGATGAAGAATGGAAAGGCTGTTGGTCCAGATGACATACCTGTAGAAGCATGGTGGTGTTTAGGTGAAATGGCAGTGGAGTTTTTAACTAGATTGTTTAATGAAATCTTGGAAAGTGAGAGGATGGCTGAGGAATGGAGAAAAAAGTGTTTTGGTACCGATTTTAAAAAATAAGGGTGATGTGTAGAGCTGTAGTAATTACAGAGAGATAAAATTTATCAGTCACAGCATGACGTTATGGGAAAGAGTAGTGGAAGCTAGGTTAAGAAGGGAGGTGATGATTAGTGATCAGCAGTATGGTTTCATGCCAGGAAAGAGCACTACAGATGCGATGCTTGCTCTGAGAGTGTTGATGGAGAAGTACAGAGAAGATCAGAAGGAGTTGCATTGTGTCTTTGTGGACTTCGAGAAAGCATATGACAGGGTGCCTAGAGAGGAGTTGTGGTATTGTATGAGGAAGTCGGGAGTGTCAGAGAAGTATGTAAGAGTGGTACAGGATACATACAAGGGTAGTGTGACAGCGGTGAGGTCTGCAGTGGGAGTGACTGATGCGTTTAAGGTGAAGGTGGGATTGCATCAAGGATCAGCTCTGAGCCCTGATGGACAGGTTGACAGATATGATCAGACAGGAGTCCCCGTGGACTATGATGTTTGCAGATGACATTGTGATATGTAGTGAGAGTAGGGAACAGGTGGAGGAGACCCTGGAGAGGTGGATATACACTCTAGAGAGAAGAGAAATGAAGGTCAGCATAACTAAATCAGAATATATGTGTGTGAATGAGAGGGAGGATAGAGGAATGGTAAGGATGCAGGGTGTAGAGGTGGCAAAGGTGTACGAGTTCAAATACTTGGGATCAACAGTTAAGAGTAATGGTGAGTGTGGAAGAGAGGTGAAGAAGAGAGTACAGGCAGGATGGAGTGGGTGGAGAAGAGTGTCAGGAGTGATTTGTGACAGACGAGTACCAGTAAGAGTGAAAAGGAAGGTCTACAAGAGGGTAAGTGAGACCAGCTATGTTATATGGGTTGGAGACAGTGGCACTGACAAAAAGGCAGGAGTCAGAGCTGGACTTGGCAGAGTTAAAGATATTAAGATTTGCACTGGGTGTGATGAGGGTGGACAGGATTAGGAATAAGAATATTAGAAGGTCAGCCCAGGTTGGAAGGTTTGGAGACAAAGCCAGAGAGGCAAGATTATGTTGGTTTGGACATGTGCTGAGGAGGGATGCAGAGTATATTCGGAAAAAGATGCCAAGGATGAAGCTGCCAGGTAACAGGAAAAGAGGAAGGCCTAAGATAAGGTTTATGGATGTGGTGAGAGAGGGCATGCAGTTGGTTGGTGTGACAAAGCAAGATGCTGTGGACAGGAAGAAATGAAAACAGATGATCCACTGTGGCGACCCCTAATGGGAGCAGCCAAAAGAAGACTTTTTGTAGAGTTAACATGTTCTGAGGTGAGAGCGCCGGTCATTACACTGGGGCAGAGCCTGCCACTTCCTTCAGAATGCCTGAAATACTACATCATCATCAGTAACATCCATTCTACTGCTGATTTCATCCATATTTATTGGTACAGATGAACTATTTCTGATGCTGATTTTGTAAAATTATTACAACGCATTAATAGCAGTGCAACAGCATGCAGTTTAGCATGCTTACAAGGGGATAGTGGGACATTTACCATGAAGTCAGCCTTCACTTTCATTAGCTGCTGCTGTACAAGGCTGATCTAATAATAATGAATTGTCACATGTTTAATGACAGCACTGTTTTGCCACAATTTAATTTTAAACATTTACAAGGTGCATACTTTAAATCAACCTTCAGGAGCTGATGAATGCAAATGCTGTTGCTGACTTTGGTATGATGGACAATGTCCACACCACCTCTAATTATTCTAGTTGCATTATCGTCTGTATCGGTCATCCCCACAGATGGGCAGAAGGTATTTATCATCTGGTGCTAACTTAAGATTTCATAGGTTGGTACTAGGCTATCGTCCCTAGGGCCTATACAAGCCTAGCCATAACAATTCCCTGGATATTTCTTTCCACAATATTTACTTCCCTGGACCCCTGTCTAGCAGCACGACTGACATGATCCCGGAGGTGAATTTCCCATCTCCCATCCAATCGTCAAGGTTGCTTTTGAAGAGGGCCAAGGAAGTGCTCTGCTTGATACATATGGGAAGTCTATTCCAGAGTATGGGGAGTCTCTGGGTCAGGAACCTTTCCCTCCAGCATGTTTTGTTCATTGTGATGACAAGGCTTAGATCCCTAGAGCATGTAGCTCTGAGGGACTGAGATTTCTTTAAGTGGAGCATGTCCAACAGCTCAGGGTTTAACATGGCCTTGTATGTTAAGCAGAGATCACCTCTGAGTAGACGATATGCCACAGAGTATAGCTAGAGTTTTTTCAGGTGGCCAGCATAGGGCATCTGCTTTAGGCCTGTGATTCTTTTAGTGAGGCATTTCTGTGGCCTTTCCCGCTGTTGCAGATGTCTTGTGAGGTACATACTAAATGGGGTGCTGTACTCTATAATGGGTCTAATGAGGGATGAGCACTGTGGGACAATGACCTCCTTTTTTCGATGAAAAGCCCTTAGTAATGAGGTGTGCCACATAGGATTTCTTGATTGTTGTGGCGATGAGGTTATTGAAGGTGAGACCACTGTCCACCTGTGTCCCTAAGTCTCTCACCACACTTTGTGTTTAGTGCACTGCCACCTATGTGGTAATTTATGGGTACATGATTTTTCCCAAAGGGGATAACTATACATTTCTTGGCATTACGCTTGAGCCCATGGCTCTGGCACCAAGCATCTGTTTCTGTAAGGCCCTTTTGTAGGATATCAACATCATTTGGGGATTAAATAATGGCTCCCAGTTTGCAGTCATCTGCAAACTTTGTTATCCAGAGTCCCTTAGTGTTGGCCTGTACTTCAGAGAAGTAGATACTAAACAGTGGTCCCAGGACTGAACCCTGATGTACTCCACATGCCATCTGGTCCCATGGATACTGTATTCTTAGCTTTGGATAGTGCGGTTACTACCTGTGTGGCCATGATTACCAGAATTTGGCAATCTTTTGGTACTGAGATGGGCCCTTTAGGGGGTGAGAGGGGGATGAAGTTGGCACTAAAATCGATCTTCCAGGATATTGGCAATATCCTTAGGATCAGTATATTTAATGCCATTCTGTTGTAGCTCAGAGCAGATCTGAGCATTGCCATTTAGATTCTTGACATAACTATAGAATGCCTTGTGGTTGTCTTTGGAATCTTTAGCAATTTTATTTTTGTAACTAGCTTTGGAGGATTTTATGAGGGATCCCAGCTTCTTACTGAGGCTGGTGAGGAGGTTTTTTGCATCCTGGGATGTTCCTCTTTTCTGCAACAGTTTTTTCCTTCTGTTGTATAGTTTGTTTATAGCAGGGGACCACCAGATTGGCTTCCTTTTTTTGGAGCATGTTTTTGAAAAGGGGGGGTTAAGTAGTTATGGGGGGGGTTTTGTTTTCAGCAGGGTTATTTTAAGGGGTTTTTGGGGCTTGGATATTAAAAAGGGGAATTTGGGGTTGGGGGTTTGGGTTTAATAATGGGTAACGATTATGTTTAGTTTATGTGAATTAAATTTGGTTTGGGGGCATTCTTTTTGGGTTATTTTAAGGAAATTTTTTCCATAAAAAAATTATTTCTTATTTGTTTTTCTGTTTAGATTTTTTAAAAAATAGCTTTGATTTTATTTTTCATCTGTAAAATGTTTAAAAACCCCTAATTTTTCCCCCATTTTTTCGGGTTTTTGGGTTGAAGGAAAGGGCCCCCCTTGGCGGGTCTAAAGAACCTCACTTTTTCAGCTTTTGGGAAAATTTAGGCTGCACCAAAGTTAAAGAAAATGATATTGGAGAAGGGGGGGATTATTCCCCTGAAGGATCCATTTGGGAGCATGCCTAATGAGGACTTAAAAAGTGTGTGCAGGGGTCCATGGGTTCCAGGTTTGGAAAAGAAATTTAAGAAAAAAATTTTTTAACCATATACAGGAATGAAATTGTTTGTTTTTATTCAGTATAAACTTGAAATTTTGCTTGTATGGGGGTAAATTTCTGAAATGAAAAAATTTTATGTAAAAAATACTTTTAGGAAGGAAAATATTGGCTTGGGTGAAATTAAAGAAAATGTCAGTAAAGAATTAAACTAGAAATCTGAGGGATTTCTGTAAATGTTTTTAATTTTAAAATTCTGTAACAATCTAAAAAGTTCAGTAGAAGTTGTTCGGGGGTTGAAAAAGTTCTAAGAATGTTTTCAAATTTAAGGAAAAAATTTTTTGTGAGTAAAAAAAAGAAAAATCAATTGCTGAACTTGTTTGTTTTGATTTCTTCCACATAAACAAAAAAACCCCCCCCAAATAACTCTTTAAAGGGGGGGGTTTAAAATAGGTCAAAATTTTCAGAAATAAGGGATTTCTTCATTCGACTTGGGTTTGGGGAAAAAGGAAAATTATAATTGAATTTTATTTTCAGCCTTTTATTTAAAAAATGTTAATGCATTTTTAAAAAAGGGGGATTCCAATTTTATTAACAAATTCTTTTTTCTGCTGTATTTTAAAATCGTAAGTTCCATTAAAATAACAGGAAAAAATTAAAAATCTTAAAAGGTACGATGTTTCGTAAAAAAATTGTAAAGATTATCCTTTTCTTTATTTAACTGGGAGGATCCAGAAAACCCCCCCAAAAAAAAAAAAATTTTTTGGGAATTTTTTAAAATTTTCAGCTGAAAAAGGTTTTTAACTTAAGGGGCTTTAAAAAAAATTTTAAAATTTCATACAAAACACAGAAAGAATTTTAAAACTGTTTTATGAATCCTAAAACAACATTGTTATATTTACTAAAATTTAAAAAAAACGAAAGATAAAAAAATTTATAGATTAAAATTTTAAGAAAATTATATTTTTTTTGTTTTCTTATTAAATGAAAATAAAGAATTGAAACAAAATTTAAAAGAAAACCCCTTTATTTAAATTATGCACAATTTTAAAAATTTACTTTTAAATTTTCCCCCCGTACAGACTTGTAGAAGCATTTTCCTTTTTGTTTTTCCCCCTTTTTTAAAATTTTTTTGGATTGTTTTTTTCCCTTTTTTTTACCATTTATTTTTTTTTATACATTTCAAATCTTCGGGAGAAAAAGGATTACCCCCCAGGCTGGGAAGCTCCCCCCTTTTCCCGGGGGGCCTATGGTAAAATGGGGGCCAGTTGGGCACCCAGCATAAATCTCAATCATGAATATGGGGTTTTGGTTAGGCGGAAAAAAATAAAAGGGGGGAATTAACCTCTAACCCCCTTTTAGAAGAAGAAAAACTCAGGGGGAGACCAACTTCCCAGTTCCCCCCCTACATATATTATGCAAACATTCATTTTTTTAGGGTGGAGGGAAAAAGGGTTAACCGTTTCTTATTTACCATTTTTTCCCCCTTTTTTTTTTTTTGAAACCCCCCAAAAAAAATTTTAAAGATGGGGAGGGTTTTAAAAAATACTGAATTTTTTAATTAAACCCTCGAGCTCCCTTTATTTAAAAAAAAAAATTAAACCCCTCCCTCAGGTGAAAATTTTTCCTTTTTCTTTCCGATTTCCCATTTGGAAGTTCCCTCTTTTCTATTCCTTATTGCAACTTGTTTATAAACCCCTTTTTTATATGAAAAAAACTTTTTGAAATTTTGAGTTGAAGTTGGTAGGCAAAGGAAAAATTTTTTCAAAATTACCTCAAACCCCTAGTCAAAGTTCAGCAAAAATTACCAAAATTTTCCGGGAACACACCCCCCCCAGTTTTTTACTGGCCGGTCCTTATACTTCAGGGTATCCCAAAATCTCTTTATTCAAAATGCAGAAAACTTCTTATTTAAGAAGTTTTTTGCAAATGGGGTTTTTATGGATTCCCCAAAAAAATGTTCAGAAAAAAAAAAGAGGGTTTTTAAAACTTTTTTTAACACCCCCCCTAAAACTTTTTATTTGTTTTTTATTTCCTTTTGGGAAAAAACTGTTTTTCTTTGCAACATTTTCATTCGACTTTTCTTAAAAACTTTTGAAAAAATTTCAAATTTTTTTACCACGTTGCAATTGTTCATTTTTTAACATGTATCAAATTTTTAGGCCTCGTAAAAACCCAAAACCCCTCCCCTATCCAAAACCCCCCAACGGACAAAAACTTTATGAATGACCCATTTTAAACCAGTTTAAAAATCTAAAAGGGTTACCCCCCAAATTTTGAAATTTCCATAACATTAAAACCTTTCAAACCGAAACCCCATACAGTTTGTTTAAATTTCAAAAAAACCCAAACACTTAAATTCCCCCTTTTTCCGGGAATAAAAAAATTTTTGCCATCCCCCTCATGGCCCCATTTTAAACCTTTAACATTTTGGGAATTTCAAAAAACCTGTTTAAAAAAAGTGTTGATTCTGTACATTCTTAATTTTGAACCCAAAAAAAATTGTAAAACCCTGTAGGTTTACTTTTTTCACAGGTAGCCAATGCATCATTGACACAAAAAGTTTCCTCCTTTTCCAAACCCCCTTTTTAAATTTCTTTAGAAATTTTCAACTGGGAAAATTGAATCAAAAACTTTAAAGTGAAATTCCCCTTCCGGGGAAGTGTTGTTGATTTTTGTCCCAAAAACCCCAACCTGCAAACTTTTGACTCCAGAAATGGATTCCCTTTGCCACCAAGTCTTAAATGTTCGTCCCTTTCCATAATTTTTTGTCCACTCTGGAAATGAAAAAAAAATAAACGGGAAACCTAGGGGTTTCCAACGATGAAGAAAACCTTTTTTCTTTTGTTTATTTGTTTTGAAAAAATTTTAAACAGACCATTGGTTCCTTCACTTATCAATGGGATTTGCTTTCTTTTCCTTCACAAAAAAAAATAAGTTCTCAGATTGCTTCGGGGTGAATTAACCCAAAAAACCCTTCAAGGTAAAATTTCCCCCCAATAACTTGTTCTTTTTTGGGGGCAAAACCTTTTTTAGTCTTTTTAACTTTGATTTTTTTCCCCCAAAGGGAAATTTCTATTGGGGGAACATCCAATTCCAAAATCCTAATTTTTCGGGGTGCACTGGATATAACACCCGGTAGAAATGCCTTTTTATTCTTTTTTGGCTTTTATTTTTCCTTACCCTAAATTTTTTATTTACACTTTGAACCCACTTGACCAATGACTGTTTATTCCCTATTTTGCACAAAAAAATTTTATTGTTCCTTTAAACACCAAAAATTTCCTTCAAAAGTTTCCCCAAACCATGTCCCTTTTGAGCAAAACCCTTCCTTTTTCCTTGAACTTTCCCTTTTTTGGGACTTTTATTTAGCCCCAAAAATAAAGTCAGTTAAGCCCATTCATCCTTTCCCCCTAAACTCCTGGCCATTGGTTTTTACTTTTTGAATCCCCTTTTTAAACCCCCTTTGTGCCGCTTTATCTCCTGGATTTGCCCAAATTTCAAAAAACCTTGAACATTGAAAAATAAAAGTCCTTCACATTTTCACCGGGGTTCAGAAATATTGGGTATGGACCCCCCATTACAAATTTTTCCTTACAAGGTACCCCCGTCCCCCACCTTCTTTCTTTTGGGAATTCGGGCATTTTACAAAAATTTTTACACTTTTCAAAAACCGAAATTTCCCCCCCCCTAGTCCTCCCAAAAATTTCCACGGGGGGTAAAGGGCTCCCAAAAAATTCTGGTGAAGCCTTTGAAAGGTGAGTTACATTACAATGAAAAGAAGGCCCAAGTTACATGTTTTGCCAAGTTTAGCATCTTAAAAACCCTTTGTTTTTTTTCCCCCAAGCCCATTGGGGAGGGAACCAATTTTTAAAAATTTTAAAAACACACCCTTTTAAAAGGTTAAAAAAAGGCCCATTTACTGAAAGGCTTGGTACCAAAGGGAAATTATTTCGTTCAAAACGCTATTTTTTTAACAAGTTCCTGGAAAACCTCCCAAAAAAAAAAGTAATTCCAAACAAATTTTTTTGGGGTTTTAAAAAGTATCAGAGTGGGGAAGGATAGGGAGGGGGGGGAATGTGCGGTTTTTAACCCCCCGACTGTCTTTCACAAATCAAAAAAAAAGAATTTTTTGCAAAGTTAAAACCCCTTTAAAAAACCCCTTGACCATTTGAACAATCTGTACCCAATGGGACCTTTAAACCACTAGGGAAAAAATTTGGGAATAATTTTGATCACCCCTTCCCCCCTTGTTAGTGTCCAATTTTACCCAAAAACATTTTTTTTTTGGGAATTTTCTTATTTTATTCCCTTAAGTCTAAGAGGTGTGGAATTTTAATATAAAAAGAAATCTTTTTTTGGGGCCCTTTTTACCCTTAAGAAAGTCTTTCCTAACAGGATCTTTTCTTTGGGTAGGGGAACTTTAAAACCCACAATTGGGCACTATTAAAATTAAAATTGAACTCTTAATTTTTTGGGCCTGCCTAACCATTCCCTTTTTAAGTTGGGGAAAAACATTCATGGGGGCAAAACATCTGAAAAAAATTTCATTTTTACCCCCCAATCCTGGTAAAAGCCCCAACTAGTGCCTTAGTAAAGTTTCCCTTTTGCCTAAAATTCATTTCTTGGTGCCTCCCTACAGGTTTTTCCCTTTGGCTTTCTTTCTGTGTTAAAACAAAAATCGAATTTTAAAAAGAAAGTTAAACGGGTCAAATTTTTATAATCTCTTAAAAATTGGGGAGTACCTTCCCTACCCAAAAAATGTGGAAAATGTATTTTTTAGGCATATGACTGTTAAGGCACTTTCTCAAAGTCACTGGAAAAAAAAAAGGACATTTTAAAATGTTGTGCATAATGTGGCCCCAAATTTTGGGGTCAAAACTAAGTCTGGGTTGACTCCTCGGGCCCCCAAAGCTTCCTGCGGAATCCCCAAAGGATCAATCTAAAAAAATATCGGTTTTTTGAGTACTTGTCCAGAACCTCTAACCCCTTAAATAACCTTTTTAAACGCAAAAGTTGGGAAAAAAAAGAACCCTCTATAAATTTGCTTTTCAAAAAGCCTGTATTGCCATTTGCCAGTAATTTTTCTTACCCCCAAGTATATAGTATGAATTGGCCCATTTAAGGGAACCAACTTCAAAAAAAATTGCACACCTAAAAACATCATTCCCCGGTACTGAGTAAGAAGCTTGTTTTCTTTTTTCCCAAATTTTTCCCCTGTAAACCCAAGTATTTATTTTTTTAAAATTTTAATTTTTTTTTATTTCCTTAGTTTGTCACAAAAACAAGAAAAAAACCCTTTCTAAATTTTCCTGGGGGGTACCCAAACAAAATATATTCAAAAAAAAGAAGGGTTTCCCCTCGAGGGAAAAAACTAGCAAAATTGGGCCCCTTTAAATTGTCACCTAAAACCCCTTAAATTGAGTTGGGGTTCTTTTCCTTGTTTGCCCAAAAATCTCCCTCATTATTATGGTAAAAAATTGTTATTCTTAAAAAATTCTTGCTGGGGTAAAAACTTAAGAAGAAGGGTCAACCCCCTCTCTTGGGTAAGCCAAAATCTTTAAATCCAACCCAACCTCCTCCCTGGCACGGAAAATGGAGATTCGGGCGAATTGGGCTTAAACAAAACCCCTTTTTTGGCCCCAATCTGGTTAAATTTTCCCTTCTTGATTGGGGGAGGGGCAATCAAAAACCTTTTTGGGAGTTATAAAACCATGCTTTTTCATCAGAATTTCCCCTTTTTTTTGACCATAAATTAAGGTAAGGTTAAGACACTTCCTCTTGGAAAGGGGGTTTTTTCTCCCTTTTTTTTGCACCCATGCCACGGTTTAAAGAAAATTTAATTTTTGATAGGCCCTTTAACTGTTTCGCATTGTCCCCAATTTTTCCTTTTGAAATTCCCCCCTTTGGTGCTTTAGTTTAAATATTGGGTATAACTTAGCGTTAAAGCTCATTTCCTTGGCAAATACAGGTAATTTAAACCTTTTTTCCCCTATAAAAAATTTTCCCTTGCCTTTTTCCTGTTTTTAAAATTTTTTTATGGGGGGGAGTACAATAAATTGTCGTTTTTTTCCCCTTTTTTAAAATGGTTGCAAATTGTTAACCCTCCCCCCCTTTTAAATTGTCCGGTTTAAAAGTAAAAAATTTTTTCCCTTTAACCAACCCTTTAACCCTTTTTCGTCAAGTTTAGGTTGGGATTCCGCTTTTCCAAACAAATCATCAAATTTTCCCGCAATTCTAAAATTTTTAAATTTCCCCAAACCCAACAGGGCTTTGGACTGTAACAATGGGGGAACGGGGTTTCCTTTAGTTTCCCCTTTTGTTTCAAAGGAAAAACTCCGTTTGAGGGGGGGGTCTGCTAAAAAAAAATTTTGGGCCCTGAAAAAAAAAAACCCCCTTTTCTTCCCTCAACCAAAATTTGGGGGGTCTTTACCAATGCATAAATCCCAAATTTCGGAACTTAATAAATCCCCCCAAATTTTGGGTTCCCTGACATTAGAGAGAGTGTTCCTTATAAATTTTCCGTTTCTTTTTTCACAAAACAAATAATGTTTGGCGCCTTTTTTCCCAAAGGTCGGGGACCCCTTTGATAACTTATTTCCACTTTCGTCCACAAACCCACGTTTGATTTAAAATTTTTCCCATTTCCCCTTATATTCCTCAATGCCACCTTTTTTGGGTTCCCATTTGGGGTCTTTTACCCACCACCCCTTCCCCTTTTTCCCTTCTAAAATAACCCCCATATTTGCTCCTTTACTTTCTTTTTTTTTTAAAAAATTTTAAGTGCCATCTATTCAAAAAAAGGGTTCGTCTACTGCTTAAACCCATTCTTTTTTAAAAAACTCTTATTGGGTTAAAACCTTTCTTTTAAACTTTTCTTACACTGTTGTCCGGGGAAATTTTCCACAATTTATTGAAATTTGAATTTCAATAAGTGATCTACAGTTCTCATCATTTTGGATGCCTTTTAAGCCAATCTGTCTTGGCCCACTTTCAAAAATTCCTTTTAAAAATCACCGGTTTTAACACCCCGTTATTTTTAATTAGTGCCACATTCCTTACATTAAGCCCAAAAAAAGTCCAATCGGGCCCTTTGACCACTTTTCATTCTCCTTTAAGATAAAAAACGCTCCAACACCCAGAAAATTTTTAAAATTAAACCTTATGGGTCCCATCCGTACCTTTTAACCCCTTCTGCCCAGGGGTAAACAAAAATGTTCTCTTTAACATTGTTGTTTTCAACTTGTTTGGGGAACTTTGATTAAAATTTAATCCCCCAAATGTCCTTCCCTCTGGCCCGCCCTTAACTATGGGTTGGCTCCTTTTCAAACCCTTGGGTCACGGGTTTTGGGAAACTGGGGGTTTTTTGGCCCAATCCCCCCTGTGGCCCCCAACTTAACTGTTTTAGGGGTTTTCCGGCAAGCAATTTATATTGGGGCGTTCCTGTTTTTTTACCCCTGTAGCCACCCCCTTACTAAAAAAAAAGATTTTCCCGGCACCATTCCCTTTTGAATTTTTTTTTCCGGCCCCTTTTTTTTTTATGCTCATTTTTCCTTTTCAAAATTTTTTTCCTTGGGGGAAATCCCTTGTTTTTTTTTTCTTTCCGCATTTTTTTTCTTTAAACCAAATTTTAAGGCTTTTTTTCTTACCATTCTTGGGGAAATTCCATTTTCTTTCTTTTTTTTTTAAAACCTTTCAATCTTAAAAAATTTAAACAGGCATCCTTCATTCACAAATAAAACCCCCATTTTCCCTTTTCATTTTACCTTTTTTTTTTTTTCCCATATTTGGGACATAAAAATTTTACGGGGCTTTTTAAAAATTGATTCTTAACTCCCAAAAATAATTTAATAATTACCCCCTTAAAAAAAAAAAAAAACCCTTGTCAAAATTTAAATTAAAAAAAAAATTTTTTTCACCTACCTAAAATAACCCTTTCCTTTTATTAGAAATTAAATAGGGACAAGAGGGGCCTCCTTTCTAAAAATCAGAAGGGTTTTTCAGTTGGGGGAAATCAAGAGGCCCTCATGCAATTTTTCGGCTTTCGGTTAAAATTTCTTAGAGGCCCCCCGGGAAAAAATTCGGTTCTGACATTCCTCATAAAATTTTTTTTTTTAAAAGAACCAATTCAAGATTTCCAAGAGTCCATCGGGCTATTGATTTTTTATAATTTTTTTTACAAATAAATTTTTTTCGAAAAAAAATTTTTTGTTCTTTCTGACCTTGACATTGGGTAAAAAAAGGAAAACTTTTTAAAAATTCCCAAAAAAAGCTAGAAAATGTTAAAAGTTAATTTACTCAACAAGGTAGTAAAATTTTTCCCGGGAAACAGTGCCCAAAATTAATTTCCGGCCCCGCCTTTTCCCGGGTTACTCTTCCAAATCCTTTTTCTAAAAGCAAAAACAATTCTTATTCTGAATGCGAGTTAAAATAGGCCCTTTTTATGGCATTCCCAAAAAAAAAAAGCACTTTGAAGAAAAAAAACAAATAACAGTATTTTTAAAACCTTTAACAGTATGTCACCCTTTTTTCCTCCCTTTTTCTTCTTTCCAATTGTTTTTTAATAAAACCTAGGGACCAAAAAATTTTTTAAAAATTTAAGAATTTTTAAAAACCCTTAGTTAAACCGCAACTTTTCAAAAATTTTCATAATTTCAGTAATTGCCCATAATGCCAAGATACAGACCATTTGCAATTCCATGAAATACTTTGCATGTACAAAAAGTCAAACTTTATACAGCTTACACATTTACAAAAAGTGGGTATGATTACAGAAATTGATTTTCCATATTCAAAGCAACTACATTATGTTGACCTTACATATCCACCTAGACACTGCTGTCCTCAAATGCCCACTATATACTTGTTTAGCCCTGGACTATGAATGCTGCCCACAGTTTCATTTCTGCGACTGTATGGAACTACACCTACATACATTTTAGAATTATTTACAAACAATACTGTTGATTAGCAGGACCAAATCATTTTTGATAATTCATCATTTTATTGTTCTATTATGGCCCTTAATTCTACTGTATGTAACAGATGTATCACTGTGTAAGCAGATTGATTTATAATACATTTGAACTTACCATACATGTATGAAATTAAACAAAAAACCCAAAACCCAAAAGGTAAAAAGAAAAAAGTCCAATATTTAGGCTTTTCCAAAAAAAAAACCCCCCCCGAATTTTTTTTGGGAAAAACTCACCCTTTTAATGGAAAAAAAACCCAAAAAAAATCAAAGAGAAAATAATGTCTTTAAACACAAAGGGTTTTAGAATAAAAAAATAAAATTTGCTTTATTAAACCCAAATTTAAATCCCTTAATTTTCAATTCTTGCTTTTAAAACCCTAATTTTAAAAATTTTAAATTCAATTGAATTTTCTTTTTAAATTTAAATTTAAATAGTTAATAAACCATCAAAAAATTTTAATAAAATTATTAAATAAAATATAAAAAAATATATATTATTATTAAAATTTAATAATTTTATATTTAAAAAATAATTTTTAAAAATATTTTGGCATAGGATATTCATACTATTCCCAGGGATTTAAAGTTTTTGTTTTTTTAACTTGCCCCTTATTTTTTTTTTCACAACACTGGGGAAATTGGGGGTTTGTCCCCTCCATTGGTAAATTTTTTTAAAAAATTTTTTAATATAATTTTTTAAAAATTTTTATAATTATCCCCCCCCCCAAATTCTATTAAACCCAAATTTAATTTCCCCTTTTTAATATCTAATTTTTTTAACATTTCATAAAAATTTTTTTCCCTTTATTCACAAATTTTTAGCTATAATAATTTATTCTTTATCCCCAAAAACAATTTTTTTAAAATTTAAACCTTTTAAATTTTTTCCTTCCCTTTTAATTTCAAAAATTCAATGGGGGATTTTTTTAAAAATTTTTATAATATAAAAATGATTTATTAATTGAATTTCATATAATAATTAAAGGTCTTTATATTTTTAACATTTGGGGGAATGACAATCTTAATGGGTCCCCATTAAAATTTTTTTATATTTATTTTATTATATAACCTTTTTTTTCCAATATGCTATATTTTTGGGATTTAATTTAAATCTTTCAAGTTATTTTTTAATTTAAATATTTTAATTTTTTTATAATTTATATTAAATTTTAATAATTTTTTTTAATAAAAGTAATAAAAAGATAATATTAAATTTTAAAATTTTTTAAAAAAAAAATTATTTTTTACTGGTTTTTAAATTTTATTTGGGTTAACTTTAAATATAGTTTTTAATATAAATTTTTTAAGGTTTAATGATAGGTGTATATGCCCTTTTTAATGGTTTGGGATGTTTAAAAAGTCCCGTTTTAAAAAACTGCCTTTTAAAAAACCCAAATTTTGGGTAAAATTCAAATTTTATGTCTTTATTTATAGTCCATTTTTTTTGGCTTTCAAAAGGTTTAAGTATCCTTTTCGGGTCTAACCCCCCTTTTGGGGGTGGGACAAGTTTCTTCCCCCCCGGGGGAAAGGGTTTAAAAAAAACACTTTCTGAGGGTTTAATTCCTTTATTCGGGAAACCAAATGGTCCCCCAAAGTGGTTTTTTTTAAGGAGTTTTCACCTAATTTAATGTTTTGGGGGGTAAACTGTTTATAAACTTCCTTTGGGGAGGGGGGAATTTACGAAACCCTTGATATGGGAATGTTGTAGGACAGAATTTTAAACAGAACTAATTTTCAATTAGTTTCCCCCCAGGTTTTTTTAAATGAAAAAGGCCTTAAGTTTTTTTCTTTTTCATTTTTCCAAAATTTCGGAGATTTTTGAACCTTTTGTTTTTTTATAAAAGGGGTTTTCCTTTAAGGAGCCATTTGAGACTTTCCTTTTTTTAAGTTTTTATCGGGGTACCCGAAGGGGCCTTTGGACGGTTTTTTTTTGGGGATTCCACCACAGTCCTGATTGGAGAAGGCATTTGTAATATTCACCTTAAAATTTTTTTTTAAAGGGGAAAATATCAGAATTTTAAGTTTTAAAGTTTTTTCTTGGGCTTTTTTAAGGGGGGGGGAAATCCAGGAATTAAATTTTGATTATTCACCATAGGGGGGAATTTGGGGGAAATTTTTCCCCATGTTCTTTTAAATAATTTTTTCCCCTTTTTTATTACAGGTTTTTTATGGATTTAGATATTCCCAAAATTTTGGGGATTTTGGGCATATGCCCAGTTATTTTTTAATTGAAGACCTGAAGGGGGGTTTTATTAGGTTTTAGGAAAAAGTATTTGGGGGATGGTGTAACAAAATTTTAGACATTTCCTAGGAAGATGGGTTCTGAGCATCGTTTAAATCTTTATTGGGTTCCTTTAAAATACCCCCCCCGGGATTTCCGGGTTTTGGGGCCAAAAAAATTAAAACCAAATGCTGGGGTCCCAAGCCTTCCCTTTTGTAACACGTAGTTTATACAAAGGGTCACATTTTAGATTTGGGCTTTGGAAGGATTTCCCCTTTTTTTTTCCTTTTTTTTCTATGGAGGGTTTTTAATTTCCTTCCAAAAAGGTAGGGGGGGGAAAGCCTTTGAATTGGGAACCCCCGGGGGACAGGTGAAACCCCCGGGAAGATGGCTTTTAGCATTATAGGAGACCAAAAACCCCGAAGAAAGAGTTTGCCAAAGTTAAACTGTCCTTTCCTTATTTGGTATTTTGGGAAGGTAGGTACTCTCAATAGGGTATCCTCCTGGGCAATAAAGGGAAATCCCCGTCCTTTTATGTATAAATTTTAGGGTTTTTTAAACCCCGGGGGCAATACTTTTTTTTTACCCTTTTTGAGAGATATCTTGGTATTATTTAGGCCCCCAGGAGCTTACTTGATTTTTACTCATCTTGGCACCATGTGTCTCTAATCAAAACATGTTTGGGGATTTTTTTGGATGGGCGGATGTTTGCATCGATTAGGATGTTTGAGGGTTTTTTTGAGGGGTTTTTTGGGTTTCTTGGGGGGTTTGGTTTTTTAATTTTGAAGAGCCCCATATTTTTGTTGTTTTTTTAGATTTTTTTTAGGGACATGTAGATTTTAAATTTAACCTTTTTTGTTGGTCTTGCCCTCCGGGTTAAGGTAAGTTTGGCGAAAATTTATTCCCAATTTTTTTTTAAAGGGGAATTTCGTTAAAGGAAAAACATTTCCCCTATTCCCCGGCACCAGTGGAAGGGGGCACAGAAATGCCCTAATGTGAAAGGTGACAAAAAATTTAAAAATTTTTGGGGGTTGGGAGAAAAAAAGGGGGTTTTCCCTTTTTGGGGGTTTTAAAAGGTGTTATCAAGGTGATAAATATTGGAAAGGCTGGTTATAATAGAAAGCTACTTGGATAATAGAGAGCTTTTTGATAATACATTAATCATGTATTTAAAAGGAGTTTAAAAAAAATTTTGGGGGGAATTTAACCCAATTGGAAAAAAGCGCCCAAAAAAGGGGAAGGGAAATTAAAGTTAGGTTTTTTTAAGGGGGGAAAAATTAAAAAAAAAAAAAAAAGTAATTTCGGCAAAAAAATAAAAAATTTTCAAAATTTTAAAATTTAGTTTAACAAAAAAAATTAAAATTATTAATAATAAAATTTTTTAATATATAAATAATAAATCCCAATTTATATATATAAATTTTTATTTGTATATTTTTTTTATTTAATTAAAAATTAAATTTTAAAAATTTAAAAAAAATTTTTTTAATTTTTAAAATTTTTTTTGGTTTTAAAAAAACCCCCCTTTTTAAATTTTTAAAAAAAATTAAAAATTTTATTTTTAAAAAAATTTATTTAATATTTTTAAAATAAAAATTTTAAAAATTTTTAATTTTAAAAAAATTTAAAATATATATATATAATAAATATATATATATATATATAATATATATATTTTAAAAAATAAAATAATTAATTTTAAAATAATTTTTAAACAAAAATTTTAATTTTTTAAAAATTATATTTTTTTTTTTTTAAAATAATATTAAATTTTTAAATTTTTTTTAAAAAAAAAAATATATATATATATATATATATATATTTATATATATATTATTAAATTTATTAAATTTTTTAAAATTTTTAATATTATTAAATTAAATTTAATTATAATTTTAAAAATAAAAAATTTAAAAATTTTAAAAATTTTTTAAAAATTTTTTTTTTATAAAAAATTTAAAAATATTAAAAATTTTTTAAATAAATTTAAAATATTTTTATTATTAAATTTTTTAAAAAAAATTTTTATTTATTTTTATAATTTCAATTTAAAAATTTAATCATTTTTTTATTTAAAAAAAAATAAATTAAAAATTTATTTATTTAACAATATTTTATAATTTTTAAATTTTTAAAAATTTTTAAAAAATTTTTAAAATTTTTAAAATTTCAATTTAATTTTAAAAAAAATTTTTAAATTTAAATATCATTAAATTTTAAAAAAATTTAATTTTTTAAAGTTTTAAAATTTTTTTTATTTTTATATTTAATTTAAAAATTTAATTTAATTATTTTTTTAAGAAAATATTATTATAAAAAAAATTTTTTTAAATTTTTAAATTTTTTTTTTTATTAAAAAAAATTTATAAAAAAATTTTTAAAAAATTTTTTTTTTAAATTTTTTTATAGTTTAAAAATAAATTTTAAAAAATTATAAAATTTTTAAAGGGTTTTTAAATTTTTAAAATTTTTGGGGAAAAATTAAAAAAAATTAAAAATTTAAACCCCTTTTTTATTTTTTTTTTTTTTTTTTAAACTTTTTTTTTTCTCTTTTTTTTTTTAAAAAGTAAATTATTTTCAGTGTTTATTCTTTTTTAATAAAAACTTCAATTAATCCCTGTTCATTTTGTATTAATTTTGGGGGAAAGGGCAGCCCAGTAGGAAAACTAAATTATTAGCTTTTTTTTTTTTGGGGGGGGAAGTTTTTTTGGTTTTAAAAGGATAAAAGAATTACATACCATTTGAAAACTGCTAAGGGTTTTCGCCCCCTAAAAAGATATCAAGGGTTCTTCAATGGAATACCTTGTAAAGCAGAAGGGGAAGGGGTGCAGGGCTTGGGGTTTCAACCTTAAAAAGGGGGAAAATAGGTGGAAAGGGTAAAAAAAAGAAAAATTTTCCCAAACCTTCCCAAATGGGAATAGAAAGTAAACAAGCCCTGGGCTGTAAAGGAAAATTTTTCAGGTTAAAAAAAAAAATTCTCGCCAAAAAAGGAAAAAGAAAAAAAAGAAAAATTTTAAACCCATAAAAAAATGAAGTTTTTAAAAATTTATTAAAATTAAATCATAGTTAAAAAGGTCTTTCAAAATTTTAAAAAAATTCCTAAAATTTAATTAATTTTCAACAATTAAGGGGCAAAAATTTTTAAAAGATTTTTTTTTAAAAAAATGTGGGAGCAAAAAATAAAGAAAAGTTAAAAACAAAAATAAATGAAACTAACTAAATTAATTGATTTTTTTTCGAGGAAGTATAAGATTTTACTTTAGGATTTTACATTGATTTAAAATGAAATTTTAGAAAAAAAAAAATTAAAGGGGTTTATTTTGGGGGAAATGTATTAAAGAGAATATTTTAAAAAAAAGGGGGGCCAAAACAAGGGAAGCAAAAAAAAAATTTGAGGGGGGGGAAATCTAATTTGGGGCCAGAAATTAAAGGGGGAAATTTCCTAAAAGGGAAAAAGAATCAAGGGAAATTTTTTACAAAGAAAATCTAATGAAGATGTCCCTTTGGGAAAAGGAACCCCGGGGGGGGTTGAAAAGGGCCCCCTATAATAATGCTAAAGGTTACAGGGTTACCTTCAGGTTTTGGAAGATAAAAAGGACTGAGTCCTTCTTTTGGACAAAACATGTGTAGCAATTCATTTTTAATTTTTAAAATTTAAAAACTAAACAAAACCAAAATTTTTTGGTTATTTAAAATTTATTTTGAGTCCAAAAGAGTGGAAAACATTTATAGAAAATTATTTAAAATTTAAAATTTTTAAAAATATTTTAAAAAGGTCCGAAAGGAAACTTTCAAAAAATAGTACTTCATCCTCCCACAAACAAATTTTAAATTTAAAAATATTTTTTTCAAAAAAAAGAAAAATTTCAAAAAACAAAAAAAATTTTAAACAAAAAAATTTTCACCAGAGTACTAAAATTTTTATCCCCAAAGGGGGGGGGGTGGTTAATGGATAGTGGGATTACAAAAAAATAAAAAATTTTGGATAAGGAAAAACAAAGGTTTGAACAAAGAAAAATTAAATTTCAACAAAATAGTTCCCCTGGGGAAACTGTTTAAGGGAAGCTTTAAGTATACATTTTAAAAAAACCAAAACCCCCATTCCTATTTTGGATCCCAAAAAACCAAATCCCCCAAACCAATGTGACCATATGTCACTGGGAAAAAAATAGCCCTTTGGAATTTAGTGCATGAAAAGGATTTTTTTAAAAAAAACACATTTTGATAGATTTTGGGGGGTTTTAAAAAAAGGGGGTTTTTCAGAAAAGTTTTAACAAATTTTAAAAATTTTTTTTTACCCCCAAAATTGGGTTTTAAATTTTTAAAAAACTTTTGTTAAAAATCAGGGCAGTTTGAAAGTTTTGGAAGTAAACTGTATTAAAACAACAAAAAACAACCACCAAAAAAACCATCTCGGTGCCCCCCGTTAAAACAATTTTTTTGGGGAAAAAAAATATTGCAACTCACAAAGTAATCATTAGTAATTACCTTTGTTAGTTTTTTGGTCTTCCATAGGTAATTAAAATAAAAAATTAAAAAAACAATCCTTTTTCCCTTTTCACCCAAAAAGGAGAAGGAAAACTTTCCAGATTAAAATTAAAAAACTGGTAAAAGCTTTTCAAATTTTTAGAAAGGAAATCATTCTTTATAATTTCAAAATGAATCCTTAAATCAAAAAAAAAAAGTAAAAAGGAAAAAGATTGGATAAGACTAGCGTACAAAATTTTAAAAGAAAAATTTAAGTAAAAAATGTTTTATAAAGACATTTGGTTTATTACCCTATAAAAAAAAAAACAAAAACAAAAATTAAAATTTTGTTCAAAAAAAGGGGGTTTTACCCCACATTATAAAATAATTTAACTTCCAACTTTTATAAGGGGACACCCCTTTTAATTAAAACCACAAGGGAAAATGGTTTAAAAAAAAATTTTATAAATTTAAATATAGCAAGAAAAGATGATTTTAAAGTACATCAAAAAATTTTGGGCAAGAAATTGCTTTTTCAAAACTACTATGTTTGTGGGGGCCCAAAAGCTGGACTTTTTAAAGTGGAGGTTGACAATGACATTTAGCTGGGTTAAAAAAATCCTCCCGTTTTGGCATCTTTGCCCAAAAAATTAAAAGTTTTTATCAAAAAGGGATATATTTTAAACTGGTTTTTGGGGTTTCATAAGGAAAAAAAGCATCTTGGAATAGAAATTGGAAAAGGGCATTAGAAACTACAAAATGAAATGGGTGCAAGGTAGTAAACCCCCCTTTTTTTTCTGGGAAAATTTAACCCATTAGGGGTTGGGAATAAGCTTAAAAAGGGGAAAGATTGGGATTGGGTTAGCCCGTTGGAAAAAAAATTAAAATCATTATTTAATGGGGAAAAAATTGGGGGAGCCCCAAAAAAAGGAAAAAATTTAAAAAGAAAACTAAAAAAAACAACCTTTTTCAAAACCCGTTAAAGTTTTTTGTAAAGGGTTTAACAATTTTTGGTTTTAACAAATTTTAAAAAATTTTTTTAAAATTTTTATTTTAATTTAAAAACCCCAAATTTTTTTTTTTAAAATTTGATTTTATATTAAAAAATTTTTTCAGTTTAAAATTTTTAAAAAGTTTTTTTAAATTTTTAAACCATTAGTTTTTGAATATTATTTTTTTTTTACCAAAATTGGGGTTTTTTAAAAAATTTTTTAAAGTTTTTTTAAAAGGAAAGTTGGGAAAAAATTTTTTCCCAAAAAATGGTTATTTTTTGATTTTTTTTTGATTATAAATTCAACTATTAAAATTTTTTTAAAAAAAATTTAAAAATTTTTTCAATTTTTTATTTTTAAAATTTTTAAAATAAATTTTTTATTAAATTTTTTTTTTTTTGTATTTGTTTTGTTTTAAAAATTTTCTTGGGTGACAACTTTCTTTCATTAGGATTCAACAAAAATTTTTTTTGACAAAATTATTAAATTTTTGGGGGGTTTTTGGTTTAAAAACAATTTCCCTTTTAAAATTTTTTTTCCTTTTTTTAAAAATTAAAAAAAATTATTAAATTTTAAAATTTTTTGGCAGGTTCATTTTCAAAATTATTCTTTTAAGCTGTAGCAAACTGTTTATTACAAAAAGTAGCAAACAGTTGCAACAGTTTATACCCAGCCAGCACAAAGCACTACAGTGCTCAGGTTTTAGATAAAAAAAAATTACTTTTATACTATAGCAAAGAAGAGAGATCAGGATCAGCTGATCACATCCCCACCAATTTGGGCCCAGTGAAATTGCCCCCTTGCCCCATTCTAGCTATGCTAGTGCCTCTTAGCAGTCCTTAGGATACAGTACACAGTGGCAGGGCTTTGAGTCTATGTAGGACATGTTTAGGCCTTGTATCCTTTTAGTAAGATTTCTCTGTGGGCATTCTAGTGGTTGCATATGCTGAACAGATGCATGCCAAAGGGGCATTATATTCCATGACTGGCCTAATGAGTACCGAGTAAAGGGAGACAATGACATCTCTGGATTTAGATACAATCCCTTTGTTTATAAGCTGTGCAATATAGAAGGACTTTTACAACAATGGACACATGCTCGTCTAAAGTTAGGTCAATGTTCACATAAGTTCCCAGATCCCGAACTGGGTTAACTCTTAGAGACTTATTGTTAATGTGGTGCCTCCCTGGGATATATGACTTCCCAAGGGATACAAGAATGCATTTTTGGCATTTAGTTTCAGTCCATGATTGTTGCACCAGTCATTTATTTGATGCAAACCATTCTGCAGGATGGTCAAGTCATTTGGGAATTCACTGAGTGCTCCATGCTTGCAGACATCTGCAAACAGTCAGAGTCTTTTGGTAATGGCTTTTACCTGAGAAAAAGTAGATTCCAAACAGGAGAGGTCCCAGCATAGAAATCTGGGGTTCTCCACTGTTGATTAGTCTCTGTTGAGCTAACTTCCCCTATTTTGATTTCCTGTTTCCAGTCTTTGAGCCAATCCAGTGAGTGATATAGGGGTTTATGCCCAGTTTATTTAACTTTTCTACTACGACTGAAGAGGAATTGTGTCAAAAGCTTTGGCCAGGTTGAGGTATGGAGTATGTACTAATTTGCCTTCACCCATTGTGCTGGTGAATTTTTCAGAAAAAAAGAATCTGCCAGCACGAGTAAGCATGACCTGCCCTTGATGAATCCAAATTGAGACTGGTCCAGTGCTTGGCAGTTCCGTATGTGATTGATTAGTTCCCTGATATGTCTATTCATGGCTTTACATATGAGGCTGGTAAGACTTGTCAACCTATATTTGCCGGGGTCTGAGAAAGGTCCTCCTGTGCGCAAGGGAATGACCAACTGTTCTCCATTCACTTGGAGCAAAATCTGTATGGAGGTTGGGAATGAACAGTATTCTTAGGGGTACGGCAAAACTGTGCTTCATCCTATTTAAGATGCATCCAGAGATAATGCCAGGACAAATAGATCCAGTATTTTTAGTTTTTGTTAGCACTTTTAAGACACTGTCTTTTTTTATTTGCTGTTGGCAACCCAGTTTCAGGTATATATTGAGGGACAAATGGAGGGAAGAGAGGGGATTATGTTAGAGCTAAATTTATTAGCCAGCAGGTTCACTACATCTTCAGCCTCAGTTTAGGTAGTATCATTCACAATTGGCTCGGTCCATTGCTGTATTGTGCTTTTGAAATGAAGAACATAACTACAAATGGGTTGCGATTGTCTTAGGCAGTTATTTTAGCCTCAAACTTGGCTTTGGTGGATTTTATTAAGCTCTTGAGTTGTTTAGTTATTTCAGTGAGAAGGGCTGTAACATTCTGGGAATTACCTAGTCATATGTTCGGTCAAAATTATTTTCCTTTAATGACAAAGTTTGCTGATATTATGGTTCTAAAATGTGGGTTTGTTTCTGAGGTTTGCCCTGCATTTATTCCTGTGGGGTACAGCTGCATATATACAGCTGTTTACATGCTGGCATAGAGTGGTGGTGTACGTTTCTGCATATTCACTGGAGTTAACTGTTTGGTGAGAATTTGAAGCTTAGCCATGTATCACTTACAAGTAGGTAGTTTCTCTTAAAAGAAATCTCTAAAGGTACCTTTGATGGAAGGGATGTCCAGTTTCAATTTGCTTTCGAAAGAGACTGCTTCACAGTCAAACCTTATAAGTGATAAGGATATGTAAGTATTATATATCAAGTATCAACTATATGGTGATCATCAATCTGTCTTTCTTTTTTAGTTTCATTTTGCCATTGATCCTAATTTGAATAGGATTTCTTCCTACAATTACTACTACCTCATCTTTGCTCTCCTTGTCAAGTGCAATCTTTTAGAGACCTACTGTCCAGTAAGAACCCTGGAGGCAAGCATGTCAATTCTTGCTGAGCTTTGTCTATATAAATCAGTTGTGCTCATCTGACAGGAACTTATCATAGCTTTTCAGTAACAGGTCTTTGTCATGGCTGTCCCCTCAAAAAGCAGATACCCTTATTTACTATAATCTTTTTGTCAATGTGATGATGTGAGGTGTTGCCAGCTACACCAGGAGAAATAGGGTAGTGGATGTGTAACACATGTTAGCGCAGAATTCTACAAATTACATGTCATTTGTATATCAAACTGATTTGTACAGATGATTGTGTTGAAAATATATTTGTAAACCTGCTTGTGTTAAAATGTACCAACAGTGTGTCCTGCTGGACATAAAAAGAAATACACTTGTATGCCAGGCTGCATCATAACTATTGAATTTAATATTGTAACAGAGGATACTGGAAGAAAAGAGGTTAAGCTCAGCTCCAGCTAACTTTGAAAAACAGTATGGCATTAAATTACTTAATTTAGGCCATTAAGGCTGTATCTTACAGTTCTGATTGCTGCCAGAGAATAGTTTATTAGCTCCAGTAGGAGGACTGGAAGTGTTTTATTGTTTTAGGAACTTCGTGAAGCTGCGACAGATCTTAGCAAAGCTTTATCTGTGTGTATGGTAGGACATATGGGGGAGATTCTGGGTCAGTTGCTAGGAAAGGGGGTAGTAAGGGAACCAGAGGTCAGATGACCAGATGTTTGTGATGTTATTCTGTAATCCAGGGCAAAAATGATATTTAAATATTAGATGGGACTGAAGTCTCAGGGCAGTCTGTTTTTGGAACCCGACAAAGGACCTCTCACCTACTTCATCTTACCTTCCTCCAATACATGACAAGGGAATAGTAATTCTTTACATCAGGCAGGAAAATATAGAGAGATTAGTTAAGTACTGTTTTTCTGTATCTGTGTCAATCTATTTATCTGTGTTATTTTATTATTTCCTGTGATTGAAACTCTGGTATTTATTGTACATAGATATTTAGTATTTTCATGTTCTTTTATTATTATTAAATTATTTAAACTTTTCATTGTGGCTAATCCTTTAGAGAATATTTTAACCTTTGAGAGTACTTGTATATATCTGGTGACTCTGTGGTCACTCCTGAAAGCCTTACTGCATTGGTCAAATTCTATCATTTGTATTTATATTAATTTCACTCATTATAATTTGGTACCCTTGTAAGAGCCTTAGAGTAGCTGGCTTTTGAGTGTCTGGTGGCAGTGTAACTACCTTAAAGTCTGGGCAGAAGGGGCCATAGCTAATAAATCTGTGCCAGCATTTCCCAGGTGTGTGTGTGTGTGTGTGTGTGTGTGTGTGTGTGTGTGTGTGTGTGTGTGTAAAAATCAAATCTCAGAATGTGTGTGTCAGCTGCTTGGAGCAAGGACATGGAACACTGGTTTAACAGAGAGAGTAGTGGAGGACTTGGCTTGGACACTTGGCTGAGAACTCTACTCTACAGTCTTACTGGGGATCTGGAGAGGTAGAGAGAAATCCAGAACATGGACTGAGCGTTCCCTGGGTGCTCTTAAGGAAAATTGTGCTTTATGTAGAGAGCTACATCTGAAAATACTGCATGCATCTATTTTTGTTCCAAGTGAATATCTTTCTCCAGTGTCAGTGGCGAGGATTCAGGCTACTTGATTACTGTCCCAGAGAGGGGACATCATAGTCAACATAAACAGACTTTGAAAAATTACTTTCTCTGTTACTTTCCACTCCATGTCTAGCAGTCTAGAATTGTCACTTCAAATTAATCTCCTTCAAATTCCTAATTCCATCTTCCCCTTTTCCTTCTCTTGTTACCAACCAACTGCATTATATACAGGATTATGATTGGGTCTCTGTCATAAGCAACTTACTAAGTGCTTGAGACATGGATGCCAAGAAAGTCATCTTGAGAGCAAAGATTAGTAGGTACATCTTGGCATCTATTTCAAGAACACAAAAGTGTAAGCATAACTTTCGGAAGTATGGAGCTTTATCTGCTCTGTAGACTATCACAGCTAGAACAAAAAAAAACTAAGAGTGGGAAGTGTTTTTCACCTACTTCAAAGCCTTTGAAAGTGGATAAAACACTTTAGCACTGAAACAGCAAGCAGAAATGAACTATCCCTCTAAAAAATGAAGAGTTTTAAAAGCTTTTATAGACTTCCTCCTGACAATCAGAGTTCCAATAGTTTTAAGAAGATGCTTTATCACTTCACTGTCAACTTTTCATCCCTAGCATGAGACTTGATCTCATCAATGCTTAGGGGTGCTTAACAAATGTTTAAGCATCTTTCTGATATCAGAATGATACTCAAGTTTCTTTCCCCAGTATCAGAACATAATCACAGTGACTCCATACATTACAGTTACATTCCTGCCATCTATGGTAGTATCCTTCCAGATTCTGTTTCCTTACATGTAAGATTACCACTTTCTCTTTATGTAGGATATTCCTTATTTGAGCAGTTGCATCCTGTGGGGGAAAAAAACAAAAAACAAAACAAACAAAAAAAAAAAAAAGACAAATGTCCTGAGATTTTAATACAAAAAAAAAGAAGATTTTCTAACTTTCTTCTTATCTCAGCATAAAACTATTTTCCAGTTAAATCATGAAATATGTGAACCAACAGAAACGAGGCAAACTTTACAAACATTAGCTCATATTTTGACAAGGTGAAGTCCAGTCCTTTGGACCATTTTTGTAATGGCCTAGCTTGTAAATCATTATCTTTCTGTAAAAAATATCCCACTGAGCATTTGAAAAGGTGGCAAACCTACTTGCATGGTCTGCTAACTCTGCAAAACTACAAAGCATGTTGGTTAGTAGTTAGTATGTAATAAGCTATAAGGATAGATGGCATGTCATATAATAAGCCATTTTAAATTTGATGCATACGGTTTTATCATTCTAAAATATGACATTTAAACTATGAAACTAATGATTTAATGTAAGCTATTTTCTGTCTGGATATTTATTTGTGATATAACACAGAAGACTTATGTACTTTCTTTAGCATAAGTAGCATGCCCATCCAATCAAATATAACAATGGTATGCTTAATGACATACAATGTGCCACAAATCTTTAACTTCCAACAATGATGCAGTTTTAGTACTCCAAATAAGTTGCTCTACGTGAAATCAACCTGGATAAAATCACTTACTCCAAAAAGATGCGCAAGGGGATTCAGACATGGCCCGTCATATGTACAGGATACATGGCAGGTCCTGTATGGTGCATAATACTTGCCAAGATCTGACTGCCATACAGCATGGTAATTTGTATACTGTTAAGTATACAAAAATCATGAGAATTGATGGTGGGAATATTGAAACTCTAAGCAGGAAGGTGTTGATAAAATCTAATCTAAAATTGGGGGATGAAGTTGAGAAATAAAAGCAAGAGGTATTATGCACAGATAGTGCTCCCAGTTCACCACTAAAAATGGTCTTGTGCCCGGTCAACTCACCTAGTTAACAAATATTAAAAAAAAAAAAAAAAAAAAAAAAAAAAAAAATCAGGGGAAGAAGCTGTTGCATATGTAAACAAGAGATAAGATATTACACACAAGACAATGCTGGTAATTTGTGTGGGAGTGGTGTGGGTAACTCAATCAGGCATCTACAGGGACAGGAGTGACTGCAGATGGTCCTAGTATAGTAGGCTGTGCACACTATTTTAGCTGCACAAAAGATGCATTGTAAAGGCTCTAACTGTGGGTAAGGGTGCATGGGCTGCTTCTACTATGCGCCTCTGCATTCCAATGGAGCTGCAGGTATTGTTGCAAGAGGACCTGTATGGCACACAGCAGTAGTAGCATGGGTATCCTGCTAAGAATATGGTCAAAGTACTCAGATAATGGAATGTGGGTGGTTATACTTCACTGTCAAACTAGCATAAGGTTGCTATGCTGTGTGCACACCAGTGACTACAGAGCAAAGTGAAAGCACATGGAATTATGTTTAGGTTGCACAGCATGATGTCATGCATGGACAGGTAAAACAGACAGATAGGCAGACACATTTTCACCCATCTATGTATGTACATGCCATGTGTGTGCGTGCATATATGGATATGTGAGGATGGTGAGCAGTGTTTATATTTGCCAATATATGAAACAAGAGCTACACAGCTATGGTATACTTACTGCAAAGGGCTGAATCACACAACTGAGAGCTTTGATGCAGAGTAAAACTCATTATCCATTCCTTCACCATGCTATGCCCTATGTGTTCTCATTATGTGGTGCTTTTCCTTGTGTGATGTCACTTATACACAGGTGCAGCTACACAGTAGTGCAACTTCACAGGAATAAAGTTTAATTTGGTATTTTTTTTATGTTTCTACCCACTTTGTGGCAAGATGCATGTATATTTCTGTATAAACATACACCTGCTCAAAACATTTACAGAGCAAAATGCATGCAGCTCTGTGCTTGACTGTCTCTCAGAGTATTTATTGAGATATTGCTTTGATATTAAGATAGCTTTATATTGACAATGGAAGACACTGCACATCTCCCTGTTTCTTGGCAGTGGGTGTATTTATGCTACAGTATGGTGTTAGCTGGCAGCCTTGGTGCTCTTTTGGGATCTTTTTTTGGTTGCACTAGTTGTGCAATTCATGGGCTGCTGATTTCTACAGATTTTGGGTGCCACAGGCAGACCCAAAGCCCTCCAACATAGGGCAGATCTACATTGGTACTCTGTTTATTATAGGTCACACTTGGACTTTTCTCCCAACTACAGGAGTACTAACCCTCTGCAGTGGTACTGTGAGAATGGACATTGCTGTTTAAAATATGAAGCAATAAGTTAGCAAGCTATTCATCTTCAACACATTTTTCTGTCTCACAGAAACTGACTCAGCCTGGAATACTGCAATGTTTTTCAAAAGAAAAAAGAAGAAATTTACATGTTAAATTCACAGCCTAATGAAAATCAAGTCACATTGTTTTCATTTAAGTACTTGATTTACATCACCCTGATACAATGTAATGAATGTGAATTCATATCACAGTACTGATATGTTTATGCATATCAACCTAAATTAACTTCATAATAAACCACTATATAAGGTTATGTTGCGCTGCTGCATTGTTGCATGCCTGTGTATTTGATTTCATGTGTTTTATACAATGATATTTTTTTTGCATAATGCCATTTGGCAGTTTCTCCTCATGTCCTTTCTAGGGAAAAAAAAACACTTCCCTGTAAGGCTAAACTAGATCTCAAAAATAAAATAACTAAATAAAATGAAACATTTTAGACTAAATAGAAGCTGCTCCAGGGCTCCTCCCAAATCTTGGCACTATGATGACTATTTATAATGCCTTTTCAGTGTATTTTTTTTTTTTTTTTTTAGTTTTTAAGTCCTGTTTCTAACAGTACAGTCAGTGGTATACTTTACAACTATATATGATACAGGATGGGAGCAACAACTATTTGTTCAGACTTAATGCAAACAAACATCATAAGATGTGTTTTTGTTTTTTTTTGTAACATAAAAAAAAAGAAATAGCTGTTTTTACTTGTCACTGTGACCTGACAATATAAACAGAGAAACAAAGCTTCTATTATTGCTCTAAGGAGAACATTACACAAGAATGTTTTCATGGTAGGCATCTGTTAAAGAAGCTGTCTGCCAAGACAAATGCTACTTGCAGAACATCTGTCCAAAAGAAACATTGCTGCAATGGCTGTCCGCTTTCATGTGCTTTTAATAAATGTGCTATATTCATGAAAAAATCTACCTCTAACAGGACAGTCCCAGAGTTCCCATATATGCAAGCAGGTCAAAAATGAAAGGGTAGCATAGATCAATTGTTAAATCAAACTATGAAGTCATTTTCATGGGCTGCATCATATGAACAAGTGTACTTCCCTAGTGGCTTACACAGGTTCATTATTATGGGCAATGGCTTGCAGAGCTGTCAACTGTTTCTGATTTTTGCAGAATATCCCTTATTTTGCTACATGTTTTTGAGCTGTTCCACATAAAAGTTATGAAATTTGCCAAATTATTATTTGAGCTTTAGACTTCATATTCTTCAGCATACGCAAGCCAATGCAAAACCTAATATCCCTGTAACTTAGAAAACAAAAACAAGCCGTGAACGACCCAAGGCAGTCAAAAGAATTTATTTAAGCGCTTTTTGTCAGCACAATAAGCTGACTTTTTCAGAAACAAAAACCACTGGCAGCATAACCATTATAAAGGCCAACATCCATTTACGTCATAACCAATAATTCAATTAGTACAGTTTAAAATAGTATGAATTTAAAAAAACTATTTAAAGGCACAATGACCGTTAGTGGTAGCAAACATCACATCCCTATGAACATGCAAACAGCACAAGTACATAAATCAAGTCAACTTGTTGATATAAAAAATATAAAAAATATAATATATAGTATATTAAATGCTGCAACAGTTAAATAAGCATACAATACTGTTAAAACTACAACAATTTTTAACCCTAGTTGTATTATACTGTTAGTTCATGGTTTGAACCTACATATGTCATTGTGTATAAGGTTGAAACATCAGAGACCCCAAAATTGTTCTAAGTTGCATAAAACATGTTCATAATTGAACACAGTTTATGAAAAATAGTTAAGAAATAATAATGTGTATACATATTTATGTTTAATATCTTTTTATAATTGTGTAACAGTAGAAAGATGTAATAGTGCATATAGTAATAATAATATATTAAAAAAGAAAACTAATGTTTTCACAACAAATTTCCTTAGGGACATAAGAAAATTGTGCGTGTGGTGCTACTATAATGTAAAATACTTAAAGTATATGTAGTTTCCCAAATAACACATATACTTGATAGTTTTTAATAGTTTGAGTTGTTTATGATGAGTTAGACATACCTAGTGTCATAGATGTCATAATTAATAGTTTTAATAAGTTTATAATCACATTAGTTAAAACTAGCTAATCCACAAAGTTATACACAAAAACAAGTACCATAAAAATAAGTACCATAAAAAGTGTGTATCAAGTAACAAGACCTTTATCTCTTCAAGCTATTCAATTTTAATAGACTTCCTATTGAACAAGACTCATCCAGTCCTGGGAAGCTATATGCATTCAATTTCACCTGCTATTTCAGTTCCAATACTTCCAGTTTCAAATTTCTAGGACCCCCTCTTGGGTCAATTTGTACATGGTCAATTACCATAAATCTAAAACTATGGTCTGGGTAAGCTGCCGTGTGTTTAGAAAGTGCATTCTCCAATTTCCCCTTTCTAATGGCATACAGGTGTTCGTACATCCTTTCACATAGTCTTTTCGGTTTTACCGATATAAAATGCTAAACAGGATGTACACCTGGATAAGTAGGTAATGTGGTTAGCGTTACAATCAAATTTGTTCCTTACCATAATTTTTGTCCATTCAGGCTAAAAGAATTGCCCTCCTGGACGTATTTACAATAGTTACAGTTCTGACATTTATACATTCTAGGGCATCTCACTGCAGGTGTATCGTGCTTTTCCAACAGGGTTTTGATGTTAAGCCCTTTCCTGTAAACTATGAGAGGATGGTCACCCAATTTTTCAAATAAATCAAGTTGTATTTTAAACAAGTCCCAGTTTTTCTTCAATATAGATGAACACAAGGTACTTGTTGTACTGAAGGTGGTAATAAATTTAACAGTACATAGCTCGTTTTTAAGTCGGCCACTGTTTAGTACATTACTCACTCTCCGATCACACTGGTTCTTATCAACCAAATTGACAACATTGTCATCAATCAGGTTTTTAATGTTAGTCTTCAGAAGAGGTAAGTACACATTGTTATGTCTTTTGTCCATTACCTCCTGAACTATCGGGTCAAGAAAAGTTACTGGGTAACCTCTATGTATAAACATTTCCCGTATATAGGCACATTCCTTTATAAAATCCTCATCCAGGCTGACCATTCTGGAAGCTCTTACCAGCTGCCCCTTCATAGGTTCATAGGTTTATACTAGGCTATCTGCCCTAAGGCATTTATAAGCCTAGCCCAAAGTTTTGTGGCTTACGCCACCCCTTATATGAAAAAATACTGTGCCCATTAGTTTGTTGTGCCTCTGTCCAGCAGTGACACAGAGATGATTCCCGGGGTAAACCTACGATCTCCCATCCACAGGTCAAGATTTCTCTTGAAAAGAGCCAGCGAGGTGCTCTGCCTCACATGGACCGGGATTTTATTCCACAGCATAGCAACAGATTTCTTCTGATACTGAGGGTGACAGCTGGTGTAGTGGAGGAAAGTATTAGAATATGTAGATTTTCTAAAGATGTTTGCAGTAAACATATTTAAGTTGTAGTTTTTACTTGGGTGAATATCGAAATAGTTAATACAATCACAATGGAACGTGTAAGTAAATTGCAAAAGCTAAGTAGTGTGGTTGAAGTATTGAATAATTTGATGACTGACACTTTCACTGCCTTTAAGTAAGATGAAAATGTCATCCAGAAACCTTGTGTAGAATAGAAAGGACTCGAAAAACACATTGCCTTTAAAGACAAATTCTGATTCCCAATAAGCCATTACCAAGTTAGCTACACTTCCTCCACAGGGGGATCCCATGGCAACACCTATTTTTTGCAAAAAGAATTTGTCGCAATGACAAAAATAATTATTTGTTAGTACTACGTCCATAAGAACAGATACTAAATCTATTTCCCTGGTAGAAGCTTTATGTTTCTTAAGCATAAGTCCTACCCATTCTAATGCTACCTCATGGGGAATACTAGTGTAGAGGTCTTTTACATCAATTGTGAGGAAGTTGTAGCTCTTGTCAAAAGACAAGGTGTCAATATTTTTCAAAAAAGTCCAAGAATCTTTACAAATTTGAGTCTCCTTGGCCAGATATTTTTGTAAAATGGCATCCAACACCTTAGTACAAGAGTAAGTGGGGGATCCCTTACTATCCACCAAGGGTCTTAATGGTGGGTTCTCAATACTCTTGTGTATTTTAGGGATGCCAAAGATACTCGGGTATCTAGGAAATGACATTACTAGGTAGTTGTATGTCTTTTGATCTATTAGGCCATCAATGAACAAGTCCTCAATACAGTTTCTGATGATACTATAGGCTCTATTTACCTCACTACGGGAACTGTGTACGTATGCTTCAGTACTGAGTAATTCATTCATCCTGTCATGGTAGTCACTCATACTGAAAACAACTAATCCACCACCCTTGTCAGGTTTAAAAAACCTAAGCCCTTGGGTAGTAAGATAATACATGTGGAAAAATACTGAAGTCAACATATTTTGTATTCTGTATTTAAAGGGTTAAGCAGAAAAATGTTCACTGCGTGCAAACTGAAATGTTCTGGAAAATGTTGATCACTGAGGAATGCAGAAGTTAATCTTAAACTGCTGATAAGAAAGTTAATGGTGCAAGAATAACTGTGGTACTGGCTGGTAAAAACAAGTAATCAAACTATCAATTTTAATGAAAGTCCTCTGTGCTACGTGTATGTACGTGCAGGAGGGTCTATATAAGGAGAACTTAAAGTACAAGTAGCCAGACTGCTGGCATATTACTATCATGTAGCAGGTCTCCATGCATGTAAAATAAAGCTGTTTTACTTGCTTACAAGAACTTGGTGTGATTCTTCCAGAATATGTTAGAAGAGTAAAATCTTCGACATAACCGCTAACGTTAGGCCCCTGCACGGCGTGAATCGAACAAAGAGAGGCTGAAAACCTGTGCAGGTGGAGAGAGATCAGGCTCTCCTCGAATGAAAGACCTCCAACTGAAACAGGTTGAAATTAGAGGCCAGTCACTCTTTCTAGATTCAATCCGTGAGGTGGCAGTGAAACAGGGCGGAGGAATCACAAAGGTAAGCAAAAAGAAAAGCTATTTTTTGTTGTTTCTGATTGGAATTTTTTGTCTAAATTTTAAGGGACTAGTCAAGGGAGAAATTTAATTTTCTCAAAGTATAAGGAGTATATGTGAATAGATTCCATATACAAGAGATCTCAGGAACAGGAATAGTTTCTCGTAAGAGAAATGGGAACAGGAACCAGTTGCGCCAAAGGCGACGACAAAACTGAAGATGAAAAGTTTATGTTTGATTTACACCCAAAGAATGTAAAGTATTTAGATAAATGGAAAAAAGAACATGGGTTTAGTGGATGTTTAAATAAGTCAGAATGTCAAAATCTAGTAAGATTACTGCGCAAACAGGCAGAAAATAAGACAAGGAAGCAAAAGAAGGTAGGGATTCCCCAGGCACAGAAATGGCTGGAGGAAGCAAATAAAAGACATAAGGAACAAAATTTGAAAAAAGGGTGTGGTAATTCAAGTGAAAAAGATGTATACTTTGTTCAAAAGGAAGATAATGAAACTTCCATTTTTCGGTCGTAGTCACCAGAATCCCTCGGCCCCTCCCATCCAGTATCCAGACCCTGCACAGGTTATTGAGGTGCCCCCCGACCAGGACCCACCGCAATACCAGGCTTCGGTGGGTGGCCCCCCCACGCCAAGTATTATATTACAGAGAGAGCCTGCCAACACTCTTGACTTACGCAGCGGAAGTATTAGGAGAGAAGGGCACTGGAAAATTAAGGAGAAGGTAGATCAGGAAGGAGAGGAATACCCACTGATAGAAGTGGCAAATCCTCAAGCAGGCGCAGAAGGCGAGGGTCCTACCATATTGGTCTACCGACCGTGGACCCGTGATGATATCCAGCGGTAGAAGGGATTCCCCATCCAAAAGTAGATATGCGTAAATTCCGTACAGACGTAGGGGGCATGAGAATGAGTTATAGATTAAACGCTGTAGAATTTGAACAAGTAATAAGGCAAATCCTAGGACCTGATTGGCACCTTATTTGCGGAACTTGGGACCCCCTGCTACCAGAGGAAGGGGGAGCCTTGCCTTGCCGTTTAACTCCGAAGTGTGTAGAACCAGAATAAAGACTCTCCTAGATAAAATAGAAGAACATTGGAAGCCCAAAGCAGATTGGACTTGCATTAATCAATGCGTTCAATCAGATGACGAAACCGTAGACAATTATCTACATCGTCTCACACAATGTTTTGATGCTCATAGTGGGTTGATTAAGGCAGAAAATCAGGAAAATGACTCGCCCTATGAACAGCAACTGAAAAATGCATTCCTAAAGGGCTGCAAGACAGCCATTGGTAACTTTATACAAAAGCATATGATCACACACAGGACAGCGTCTACAGCCCCTTATGGATTATGCTAGACATGCTGAGAAATACCTGAAGGAAAAAAAAGATAAAAAAGCCCAGACTTTTACAGTTAGTGAAGATGGAACTTTAATGTTAGTTCAAGGTTCCGCAAATCGCGGAAGAGGGCGTGGCAGGGGAAGTGGGCGAGGGCGGGAGGCATAAGTCATTCTGAGGATTTCGAGGGTAGGCAAAAGAGGCGGGAGTGTTTTAAGTGCGGTAAGAAAGGACATTTCGCCAGAGATTGCAGAGGACCGGAGAAACCGATGGTTGCTTCCGGTGGTACCGCATGACTATATGACGGTCAAAAAGATGTAGATGGAGGGTATGAGGAAGAAGAAGAAAGTGAGAATGGGGAAGTAGGTACAAGTGAAGACGATGGGTGGGGACAGGAAATGGCAGAAAATGAGAAATATCAAATGGTAAATCTAACAGCACTAGCATCAACTATGCAATTGGAATCCCAACCAGTGATCACATTGCAAGTTGAGGGCCGAGACATAGAATTTTTGTGACTCAGGGGCTTCTCGAACGTTAGTCAGAAGTACTGCCATATCATCCGATGTTACCTCGGATGAATATGTGCTTGTAAAAGCAGCAAATGGTCGTATTTACAAAGAGCCAATGTCCAAACCTCTGTGGTTTAACGACCCAGAGACGAACCAAACCATACGGTTCCGAGTAATAATTTCAAAAAATCTGCCCAGTACATTTACTAGGAAGAGATTTAATGCAAGTGTTCGGTATAGCAGCCGTCCCAACCTCCACGGGGATGGTGGCAAGGAGAATAGAACTGAATAGTGCAATGCTATTAGAGGGGCAGGGAGATCTACATTACTGGTATAGTAATGATTTGATAGAGACAGGCCCCCAGAGTGTAGTGACGGCTCTTACAAATTTGGCATTAAGCAAATACGGCATAACAAATCCGAAGGTGTCAGATCCATTACATTGCACAATGTATTACAGAAGATGTGCGGACCTGATTTAGAATACGAAAAGAAATTTCTTAGTTTTAAAGTCACCAAACTAGTATTGCATAGCCTTTTTGGGACACACTAGGTAATTCTGCAGTCACATGTAGCCTTACAAGGGATATGCAGCTGCTGTATAAGAATGAATTAACCACACATATTTCAGTCACGGAGGGTGAAGGAATGTCATGGTACCTCGTGGGTAAGAAAATAACTGAATGGGTAGGATGGACACCAGAACAGTTGGCAGGTAAGGGCATTCAGGTTCAAAAACTTAACTGGGTTACACAAGCCAGACCGACCGTGCACCTCAGGGAAGACAAACTGATACAATCCCTGGGACATTATGACTATGTCTCCTTACCCCCATGGAAGAATCTCAATTGCAGACGATTCCAAACTCATTATGGTCGCAGGGTCAGCACGATATCGGACTGATTAGAGCGGCAGGACAGGTAAAGATTACACCCAAGTCAGAATTTAGACCTCATAGCGGCAGTATCCCTTGAGCAGAAAGGCAGAGGAGGGCATTTTACCAGTAATCACAGCACTTTTGAAAGCTGGAGTATTAATTCTGTGCACAGACTCACCGTGTAATGCCCTTATTTCCAGTAAAAGCGGATGGGACATGGAGGATGGTACAAGACTTACAGGCAATAAATGCAGCGGTGGTACCTTGGGCCCCATAGTCCTGGATCCGTCTATTCTGCTGAGCGATATCCTTCCAACGGATAACTACTTTTCTGTAATTGATATCAGTAATGCCTTTTCTCTATTCCCTTGCAGGAAGATAGTAGATTTTGGTTTGCATTTACGTTTATGGGCAAGCGTTATACCTATACCAGGTTACCGCAGGGATACTGCGAAAGTCCGACCATCTTCTCACAAGAGATGTCCACCAATTTGGCTCAGTTCCAACCAGCCCAAGGGTGCCACCTACTGCTGTACGTGGATGATATCCTCCTGGCCGCGACTACGGAAGAACTCTGTAAGTCCGAGACTATTCGACTACTACACTTTCTGGCACACGAAGGACATAAGGTAAATAAGTCTAAGTTACAATTTTGTAAATTAGAAGTACGTTACCTGGGTTATACTATCTCTGGGAAGGGCAGGCGATTAGATGACAGCAGAAAGAATGCTATTTTACAAGCCCCCATGCCAACTACAAAAAAAGAAATGATGTCCTTTTTAGGCATTACGAACTTCTTCTATCGTAGTTGGATTCCCAACTACGCCGAAGAAGTGCACCCGCTATCAGACTTAATTTTTGCAATACCGATGGCGGCAAAAGATTTGCTGCACTGGACAGACAAGGCAGTACAGGCATTTACTAGGATCAAGCAACTGATAGCTGGGTCAGCAACATTGGGGTTTCCAGATTACAGTAAGACCTTTATACAGACTGTAGATTGCAAGCAGGGATTTATGACATCTGTTTTAATGCAAATGTATGGAGATAAGTTAAGACCATTGGCATTTTACTCTAGCAAATTAGACTCAGTAGCACGAGCATTACCACACTGTGTGCAAGCAGTAATTGCAGCCGCTTTGGCGGTACAAGCGTCTGCCACGTTGGTATTGTTCCATGATCTTATGTTAAAAGTCCCGCACTCTGTAGCGGTCATCCTTCTGCAGGACAAGTTAACATTTCTGTCACCTAGCAGACATTTATCTTGTATGACTACGCTGTTATCGCAGCCACACATGACAATTGAGAGATGCACTACCTTAAATCCAGCGACATTGCTACCTGTTGCTGAAGGCGGTATTCGCATGTATGCTTAGATCTCATACATTCTAAAGTTCTACCAAGACCGGATCTTAAAGATCAACCCTTACTCCATGCGGACTGGACACTGTTTGTAGATGGGTCAGCACGCAAAACAGAAACAGGCACCACGCGGGTAGGGTATGCAGTTACTATTCCAACTCACTTAATAGAGGCAAGACCACTCCCGGGAACTTATCCGCTCAAGCAGCGGAACTGATTGCTGTGACAAGGGCATGTCTCCTTTCAGAGGACAGGAATGTCACTATCTATACGGATAGTCAATATGCCTTCTCTACGGTGCATGTGTTTGCTCAGCAATGGAAAAATAGGGGGATGGTTACAACCTCGGGGAAAGACATTATGCACAAAGACCTAATCCTTGAATTACTACAAGCCGTCCAACGGCCACGGGGTTTGGCCATCTGTAAATGCACTGCTCATACCCGTGCTAAGGACCGGTATCACTTGGTAATGCCCTAGCAGACAAAGCAGCCAAAGAGGCAGCTATGTCCAGTACCTTTTCACTTGAAACCACACCTACAGAATTACAACCAACAGATAAATTTGATTTGCAAACCTTACAAGTCATGCAGGAACTTAGCACAGTACAGGAAAAACAACGCTGGACTAGGTATGGTGTTAGGCAGAACAAAGGAATCTATGTGGGACCGGATAATAAATATGTTTTGCCTACTAATCTTTTTAGGTATGCAGCACTAGTTGTGCATGGCCCTTCCCATCTGGGCCCTGCAGCTATGGCTAGAATTATCCACCTTACCTTTTGGACCAAGGGTTTCATTGCATATGCAAAACGTTTTTGTCTATCCTGCATAGTATGTGCTAAATACCATGGGGGAGGGGTCAGAGTTGCTCCGGCATCATTTCCAACACCCCCCTATCCTTTTCATACAATATGTATGGACTTTATCGAATTGACCCCGGCACAACTAAAGAAGTTTGTGTTAGTAATAGTAGATGCATTTACTAAGTGGGTTGAGGCTTTTCCGGTGACACATCCGGATGCTCAATCAGTGGCTAAAATTTTGGTCAATCACATCGTCCCGCACTTTGGACTTCCTACATGCATCTACTCTGACAACGCACGCATTTTGTCAATCAGATCATACAGAAACTGTCTACAGTTTTCCAAATTGAATTGAAACACCATTGTGCCTACCACCCACAGTCAGCAGGGTTGGTGGAATGCCATAACGGCATTCTAAAAGGCAAGTTGAGAAAACTCATGGCGAGACACATCAGTCTTGGATTACCTGTCTACCTCTAGCCCTCCTTTCCATCGCACAACTCCCACCTCAAAAGGAGTCACCCCATTTGAGTTGTTGTATGGGAGACCTTATTACGTCCCGCGGTGGCAAAACTTGTTGCCTGCGGAGCGTGAGGGGGTGAGGAGATAGCTGAGTACATGAGGAAAATGCTGACCAATACTAACAGCTGTTTAACGAATGATTGTTTTTCAGGTTCAAGAGGCGACAAGATCACGGAAATCAGACCCGCGAGTGGGTCTGGATCAAAATAATAAACGCAGAATTGGGCATCCCCAAATGGGAGGGCCCCTACCAGGTGCTAATCGCAACTCCAACAGCAGTTCGGATTAAAGAAAGGTCCTCATGGATCCACCTAACGCACTGCAAAATCATAAAACATTTTAAGTTAAATAAAGACTTGAGTTCCCCTGAGGAACAAACAGACAGCAGCAATCATGAAGGACAATAATGAGAATAAGAGAAAATGGTTCTATTGCAATGTTTTATTGTTTATAACTATTGTGATTGTAATATTTCTGTTTTGGACATTTCTGTCTTTTAATGAAGCTAGCCATTCTAAAAGAGACAAACACACCAGCTGGCATCCAAACTTTAATACATATCAAGCGATTAAATATGCATATGCATCCTCAATGAATGTCTCAAATTGTTGGGTATGTACTGCAATACCTACTGTACACAGTGGCTTAATGTTAGGGACAGCCCCTCTGGGAATAAATGATACTTGGAATAGTTTGTTGTTTGAAACCACAGAAGTACCACTGAGAGACAAGGTGGCGCTGCCTCTTCTGGGGCGCCAAAATGGAACAGTGTGTTTTCAAAAGATTGGGAAAGTTAAGGTGGGGCTGAGCCAATGTAATTTGACAATAGTTCATAATTGTACCCTAGAAGGGCAGTGTGAGACCAAGTTTGGAGCTATAAAAAAAGACATCAATGTAAATATTAGTTTTGTTGAAAAAATGCTGTATGTATATGGCCTGTTATTTAAGGGGCTAAAGCCAAATGGGAGTTATGAATTTGCAACCAATATTACCATCAAAACAAATGATTGCTATTTTATTTGTGGTAGGAAAGCATATAAATGGTTACCATATGGCTGGTCAGGAAGTTGTTTTTTGGGATATCTGATACCAGCTATCAGGCACGCAAATGCGTTGCCTGAAGGTAAAATACGAAATGCACGTTCTCTTAATAAACCTATTAATCCCGTTGGTAACATTGATGCGTCATGGATTTATCACCATGACTTGGCACACGTCAGCAGCAAAGGACTCTCACATATGGACCTAGGCGATGATGTAATTGCTTGGGCTGGCATTTTGCCAGCATATGGGACAGTAAAATCCATCTGGGAACTGAGAAAACTGTCAAAACTGTTAGAGACTCTGAGTAATGCGGCATTTTCAGCGCTAGAATTGGTGACGGACGAATTAACGGTGATGAGAACAGTAGTGTTGCAGAACCGTATGGCGCTCGATTTCACCCTAGCGGCGAAAGGAGGTACTTGCGCTCTGATACGAGGAGTCCTGCTCGTTCATTCCTGATAACGAGCACGCGATTCAGAGCCATCTTGAAATAATTCAACAAGTTTCTGAACTGACTAAACCTGGTCCAAACCCCTTGACTGACTTTTTCCAAAATCTGTTTGGAAACTGGGGTTCTGTGTTGATGAACATTTTAATTGCTGTATGTGTTGGTGCAATCATATTTTTGCTGCTTGGCTGCTGTGGCATACCATGTATCAAAATGATAATATCGAAGGTTATCTCTGCCAATGCTACAAAAGCATATTTCTCTGATTATGAGAAGGTATACAACGTATCTGGGATTGTGTAAAATAAACAGTACACAAAATGTTGTAAGGGGGGAAATGTGGAAAAATACTGAAGTCAACATATTTTGTATTCTGTATTTAAAGGGTTAAGCAGAAAAATGTTCACTGCGTGCAAACTGAAATGTTCTGGAAAATGTTGATCACTGAGGAATGCAGAAGTTAATCTTAAACTGCTGATAAGAAAGTTAATGGTGCAAGAATAACTGTGGTACTGGCTGGTAAAAACAAGTAATCAAACTATCAATTTTAATGAAAGTCCTCTGTGCTACGTGTATGTACGTGCAGGAGGGTCTATATAAGGAGAACTTAAAGTACAAGTAGCCAGACTGCTGGCATATTACTATCATGTAGCAGGTCTCCATGCATGTAAAATAAAGCTGTTTTACTTGCTTACAAGAACTTGGTGTGATTCTTCCAGAATATGTTAGAAGAGTAAAATCTTTCGACAATACATTATTTCCCTTTCATCGTTATTCAAGTTAGTAAGTGTAGACCTATTGTTCTTGTAGGTGTTCATGTGTCTAATATCCAGTTCACAACATTTCTCGAACAAGTCGAGAGCAGGATGCAATGGGGGATTGTAAGTGCTAGGAACATAGAGACTATCAGATGAACCAAACACATCACCCATCAAAACCTGAAGGTTTAATTTCCTAACAAACAATTTGATGTCCAAAATTGTGTCAGTCAAATCCCATTGTTTCGATGGGATGAAAGTAAGCCCCTTAGACAAAAGATCAACCATTTCGGACCCAATTTCTATATCACTAAAGTTATACACTTTAAAGTCACCCTTAGTGTTTAAAATAGGGAGTAGTAAAAGAGTACCTTCTAAGGGGACAGATTCATGAGGACCGCAACTTAACTCGTTCAAACTAATATCAGAATAAGGTAATTCTGTGTTACCCCTGTTAGACTCAGTTGCAGACTCAGTCATGTCTAAATTA